>NC_091132.1:17017500-17174405 GCF_040183065.1 Periplaneta americana
GGTTTACGGTTAAGGAATTGAATGAGAAAGGAGAAGAAGGAACCGGCGGCGTCGCTGAAGTTCATAGTTTGGATGGAAATCATGATTTCTGCTCCTGCACTGTATGATATTATTGACTGGTTTCTGTTTGTCGATTGATTTAAAGTTAATGCTGACTAGTTATTCTCAATTAAACTGTTTTACCTATTAAGAGACGATTAAATTTTGTAATTTTTTATTTATTTGTCTATATTTTAGTAGATTATTTTACGACGCTTTATCAACATCTAAGGTTATTTAGCGTCTGAATAAGATGAAAATGTTAATGCCGGTGAAATGAGTCCTGGGTCCAACACCGAAAGTTACCCAGCATTTGATCATATTGGGTTGAGGGAAAACCCCGGAAAAAACCTCAACCAGGTAACTTGCCCCGACCGGGAATCGAACCCGGGCCACCTGGTTTCGTAGCCAGACGCGCTGACCGTTACTCCACAGGTGTGGACTATTTATCTATAACAAGGCAAAGCCTCAGTTACACTAAACAGTACAAATAGTTGCTTAGAACATAAAGAAATGGAGACAAGAACAAGAAAAAAGAGATAAAACGGATATAAATGCAAGACACATAAATACTTATGGAGGTTCATTGTCGCCCTCACATAAGCCCGCCATCGGTCCCTATCCTGAGCAAGATTAATCCAGTCTCTATCATCATATCCCACCTCCCTCAAATCCAGTTTAATATTATCCTCCCAGCTACGTCTCGGCCTCGACAAAGGTCTTTTCCCCTCCGGCCTCCCAACTAACACTCTATATGCATTTCTGGATTCGGCCATACCTGCTACATACCCTACCTATCTCAAACGTCTGGATTTAATGGTCCTAAATATGTTAGGTGAAGAATACAATGTGTGCAGTTCTGCGTTGTGTAACTTTCTCCATTCTCCTGCAATTTCATTCCTCTTAGCCCCAAATATTTTTCTCAGAAACTTATTCTCAAACACTCTTAATCTCTGTTCCTTTCTCGAAGTGAGAGTCTAAGTTTCACAACCATACAGAACAACCGGTAATATAACTGTTTTATAAATTCTAACTTTAAGATTTTTTTTACAGCTGACTGTGTTATGTAATATTATCCTAAATATCAATAATGAGCGAGATATTTCGATTTATTTACTTCAGTCTCCCTTATAACCCCCCCCCCTTTTTAAAGGACGTATTTTGAATGCCGTAAAGCCTGAAATCTAAGTGGGACCAAACTTATTTTATATTATCGATTTTCGTAGAAATCGGTTCAACCTTTATCGCGTGAAAAGGTAACAAACATACAGACATACCTACAAACAAAATATATATAAAAATGCTATTTTCTGTCTCTGGACAGTTCATACATGTTAACACCAATTATTTTTGTAAAAACGAAAATGAACATAAAAATTTAGGTCACAGATTTATTATTAGTATGAATGATATACTGTGTCTTATGGTATCTCTAAATTGAGTGCAGGTAGGCCTACCATTAAAGGTTTGTACTGAAAATAAAACTTTTCCTGACTTTCGAATAATCTATACAATAAATCAGTTTCTGTGCATTAAGTAGGCTAGATCTATACGAGACCCGACAAATTTTTCTAAATAAAAGTGAAAAATCACCTTCCTAGTGATAACCATAACCCTTGATGCTAGCAAATGAAATTTGTTCGTTAAAACGTGGTGTAAATATTCCGTTACGTGTGTCCCTCAACACGTGCAGCCAGCTTTTGTGGTGGAAATCCCTTCCCCCCATTTCACCTGCTTTTGAAGAACAGTAAAGAAAATTAGCAAAGTTTGTTGCGTGTCAGTGATGTCACATCCTGTCATGTGAAGCGACTTCCAATATTAATCGTGATAATGAATTACGAAGTTGCCCTTCGCTTCCAAGTCGCAGCCCTTCTGCCGCGCCTGGCTTAGGATCACCATCTTGTCACTTCCAGAAAACTTACACGTTCACTTAATTTATAAGTGTAAAATATAGTGAGAATAAACAAACATGTTCTGATAAATAATTATAAATCCTTCATTACGTACATACGTACAGATACGGGATTAAAATTTGAAGCGAGTCTTTATGTCAATCCACCTGTGTGTAGACAACAATTTTGCACTGCTGCCCACAAGTAGTATATTTACTAGGGCTCTTGCTTACTGAACAAGCGCAATGTGTTGCAAGCGAAACTTATACAATAAGGGAACTCTAAATTTTATTTCCGTGTCTGTAGCATACATACATACATACATACATACATACATACATACACACATACATGTGGAGCAACGATCAGCGCGTCTGGCCGCGAAACCAGGTGGCCCGGGTTCGAATCCCGGTCGGGGCAAGTTACCTGGTTGAGGTTTTTTTCCGGGGTTTTCCCTCAACCCAATACGAGCAAATGCTGGGTAACTTTCGGTGCTGGACCCCGGACTCATTTCACCGGCATTATCACCTTCATTTAATTCAGACGCTAAATGACCTAGATGTTGATACAACGTCGTAAAAAACCCAATAAAATAAAAAATACATACATACACGTATATAATTCAGTAAGGGGACTGCTGAAATTTTGGTTTTCAATTTAATCATTTTTTATAAAAATTGAATCAGCAATTTCTTATTTAGCTAAGAGGGATGAAGTTACAGCAGAATGGAGAAAGTTACACAAAGCAGAAATGCACGCATTGTATTCTTCACCTGACATAATTTACTTACTTACTTACTTACTTACTTACAAATGGCTTTTAAGGAACCCGAAGGTTCATTGCCGCCCTCACATAAGCCCGCCATCGGTCCCTATCCTGTGCAAGATTAATCCAGTCTCTATTATCATACCCCACCTCCCTCAAATCCATTTTAATATTATCCTCCCATCTACGTCTCGGCCTCCCTAAAGGTCTTTTTCCCTCAGGTCTCCCAACTAACACTCTATATGCATTTCTGGATTCGCCCATACGTGCTACATGCCCTGCCCATCTCAAACGTCTGGATTTTAAGTTCCTAATTATGTCAGGTGAAGAATACAATGCGTGCAGTTCTATGTTGTGTAACTTTCTCCATTCTCCTGTAACTTCATCCCGCTTAGCCCCAAATATTTTCCTAAGCACCTTATTCTCAAACACCTCACCTGACATAATTACGAATATTAAATCCAGACGTTCGAGATGGGCAGGGCATGTAGCACATATGGGCGAATCCAGAAATGCATATAGAGTGTTAGCTGGGAAACCGGAGGGAAAAAGACCTTTGGGTAGGCTGAGACTTAGATGGGAGGATAATATTAAAACGGATTTCAGGGAGGTGGAATATGATGATAGAGACTGGATTAATCTTGCATAGGATAGGGACCGATGGCGGGCTTATGTGAGGGCGGCAATGAACCTCCGGGTTCCTTAAGCCATTGTAAGTAGAGCATATTTAAGTGTTCTGCATCGTTTGGAAACATAAAAATTACGTCATATTTAAATAGCTGGACTCTTGGATATAAAATGATAGCATGCAGACTTTACAAGCTGTTTTCTGACACCTTTTTTTGTCAGAAAACTTCGTCATATTCAAAGAGTAAAACCTCGCATATTTTTTATGTTAGGAACATGACATTTTTACTACATGTTCTATATACTGTGATCAAAAAACATAATATCATTTTCTTGCAAAGCTGAATATTTTTTAAATTAAAAATAACAAAATATCTTTAGTGGGCACTATAATTTAAATTTTGAAGTTGCACACAACTAAAAAAAACATATATATATATATATATATATATATATATATATATATATTTTCTCGTGATGAAAATTTAAAATTCTGTTTGCTTCCTTTCTAATCATATCAGAGGTGTCATAAAAATGTCTTATGCAGGAAACTTAAATTTTGTGAGAGAAGGTAAATTTTGAAAATATGTACATTTTTAAAATTTGAATAACTCAAAAACAATTCATCTTATTATAATGAAACTTATAAGAAGGCCATGAAGTGTACATCAAATGAAGTCTCTACTTGAAAAATTGTTTAATATAGAAATTTTAGTCTTCAGTTTTTCTTGAAATTCAAATCATGTGTATTTTACCATTACCCTTTCTGGTCCCTATTGCAAGAAACAATGAAAGAACGAATTTGCAAACAGCACATTAAAGTGTAATCCCAGTATCGAATGTTGAAGTTGATAAACATTAATGTTTTCTTTTCCGACACTTTTCTGTTATATTTGGATCAAATTATTATTTTGTTTTTAGTAACCAAGCAAATAAAAAAAATGAATGTTGAAATAAGAATTGCGAGCTGCTCTTTGTTTCCGTAGTTACAGAAACACCGACTTTACTCTTTTTTTTTATCTTAGGCGAGTAGAACAATGAACGAGGGGAATCGCTGGGAAAATTGGCTGATTTTCGGAAGCATTGAGGCGGGCATTGAGGATGGATCTTTGGGAAGATAGCACTGGGAGTAAAAATGGCTTGAAGAGAGAGTGAGGAAGAATGGAGAACTGCAGAAAAGAACAGAAAATGAGTCTTAGCTACACATTCAATGGTTTCTTCTATAAAGTTATGGAATAATTATTTTTCGAGTTACAATTACAATGTAATTGATTAGTAATATATTAGTAATTTAACTAATGCAAATATAAAAACTGCAAATAAAAACAATAATAAAATTGTTCGTAAATTTTAATGGTAAAATGATTCGATGAAATAGATTGATGGCTGGATGGATGGATGGAATATTTTCTCTCGTAAGTTCCGACTTCAATTTACATATTATATCAAGGGTGAAGAGGCATTATGATAGGAGAAGAAATCATTTTCGATGTGAGGCTATTGGAAAAATCCGTCTTATCCAAAATTAAAAAAAAAATGACTTTGGCTATATAGTGAAAATAAAGTTTCAGTAAAAATAATGGATATGCACTGCAAGGATCAGTTTATGAGTAGAGAGATAATTTCCAAGAAGTGCAGAATATAAAATATATATGTACTGAAAAAAATTTCGTCGTTTACAAATGGATGTCATTATTAGATTAAAAGGGACGACAGGGTACACGTAAATGAATTGAAAACGTATATTATGTTTTGTGATTAAATGAACGGTTAATTAGAAAATTAAGCTGAAATTTTCAGAAGTCTGGCAACATCGCCGCCTTTTTCTTCTCGTAATTCTGATGTAAAAGGTCAATGAACTCAGGTGTGTCTGTCTTAATGAACTACTCTCATCTTTCCTTCTGGCTGCAGTGTTGCAAGATGGTCGCATCGGTCAGTGGCTTCAAATTAGTGGTTTTTAAATTAAATTTACACGGAAACCGTCCACGATATTGAAATACGCCAGAGGGATAAATGATTTTTATTGGATTTTCTATCGATATGGAAAAATCACGATCCTACTCGCAATAGTTACCGAATAAGAGTGTTAAACATTTCGGAGAGGGAAATATTTTTTTGCGAAAACTATGGAGTTTCTAGCAATATAATAATACACTTTTTGTTACATACAAGATGAACTATTAGCTCTGAAAATCTGCAACAGTATTTCACTTTCAAACTGTACATTGAGAGCATATGCGAAATTAGTAGTCACATGGCATGAACTAACGGATTCCACGGAAACAAAAGACAGCTGTAATAGCGTATAACCCGTCTGAAAAATCATTGCAGACGGCAGGGGCCTGTTTCCCAAAACTCATGGACTAGTAATACTAGTCTGTACAATAGTAATATTAGTTTATTTTACAAGTCTGTGTTTCTAGAAACTACAAGGTAAAGTAGTAGTTACCAGTTCACAGACTAATAATATTGGTCGATTTCAGCAGTTCATAAGTGATTCTGTTTCTAAAAATGCTAATCTAGTTGATTACACTAGTATTCAACAGGAATATTCCTACAAGACTCTAAAGACTGGTGATTTCTATATTATCAGTTACCAGTGACAACCTTTCTCAGATAAAACAAAATATTGTAGTTATTTTCTTTTAATATCTGGTTTGGTGATTCCGAATGAAGTCATGAAGAAGTTGTGAGAAGAGCTAAAACTGTATCGAGAAAGAACAATTATTATTCCTTTACGGGAGCATTGTTTAAATATAATGAACGGTTTAGGTAAAGTACTGAAAAGCTTGAAAAGTTTGTTAAATATAGTGGGACCTGCCATAACAAGACAGCAAAGCTTCAAATACAAATTGCTCTACAAATCGGGATGTTGATTATTTTCCAATGCCATCTAGTCTTTCTGTCCTAGACCAGCAACACTTGCAGAATTTTTTCCTAATAATCTAATACCAATTCATCAACTAATTTTTACTAGCTTTCCTCCTCCACTGCCAGTTCTTCTGACATTGTCAACTTTAGCCTACAAATTAAATATATAACGACAATAATTTATGAATAGATAAAATGTAAAACAAAAAAAAAATTAGCGAATTTTTCATCAAGTCATAAGTGGCATTCATGTCGGCAGTAGACCCACTAGCTACATCATATGTTCAAATTACGATACTGTGAACTTGAATTGGTACTTATCAAAATTGCTTTCTTAATGTTGGGCCAGTAAGTGTCCCTAACGTATGCATAATCTTTGTTCTGAGGTATCAGTTCCATAGCCTCACACATTACAACACTTTTTGTCCATTCGTTTATTTCATCATTTTTTGTTAACATGCTTGAAAAAGCACCGAATAATAATCCTTTGATTCATTAATCATATTGAGTATAGTTAATTTGCTTTCAACTGATGGAATTTCAACCGAAAAGAGAAATCGAAACCACAATACAAACAACTTAGCCTTCTAACCTCAAATAACAATACCTACCGATGACTATAAACAAATGAACTCAATCAGCTGACTAGTGAAACAGATCATGTAACTAGTGAAAAATTGTCACAAGTTACTAGACTGGTAAAATAGTTTGAGAAACAGAATCTACTAGAGCTGGTGAAATATACTCTGGTAACTAGTAACTGGTGAACTACTAAACTAGTATTTTTGAGAAACAGTCCCCAGGTAGAGTAAGCTTGAACATAAACATGCGATCGATACTGCATTACGTCACCCTGTTCTGACGTACTATGCACAGCGCTGCAGTAAAGAAATGCCTCAGTTCAGTTCGTTCAGTCTGCTAGTCGGTATCGAAAGTGTGTGTGTACACAAGAGCGAATGGAAACTCCGCCGAGACAGTCGTCACGCGAAGTCTTACACTCGCAAAGCAGAAAGACTATATACAATATGCTAAAATTTTGTAAAGAAGAGAAAAAGAAACGTCTTATCATTCCATTAACGAACGCTGTGAAAAGAACAGGAACGGCGGTGGGGAAGAGTGAAAGAAGAAAACATACTATAGCTAAGGAGGTGAAGAAGCAAGGCGCATTGGAGGACAATTTTCAACTCCTGGTGAAAGCCGCCCACATCCAAAGAAAATTGTACTTGATGATTTTGAAAAACGGTGTCATCCGCAGAACTTTTTTGGAGTTTTATGAGAAGAGTAAAGAAATTCCGACTCTACGCAAGCTTCTGAATGCTGTTAAGAAAAAGATACAGTTTAATGATGGAAAAGATACATTCTGGAGGCTGTCAGTTTTGAAACAAATGACCGCACAATCAATAAGCGAAATCAGCAAAAGTCTGGACAAAATGCTGCCAACCTGGTAAACATATCGAAGACGAATATTGGCGTCGTGACGCGTTAATGGAAGAGGAAGTAGAAAGGGTAGTAATAAATATAGGCATTGTGATTAGTGATGAAGAGTGTAAAGAAGATGAGATGGATTATGGTAGGCCAGGTAGGAGCACATACACAGCAGACGAAGGCAGTTCAACTGATAGTGCAGATGAAATTGAGACCTCTGCCACGGGCATACATGTACTTCTGGAATAAAGTATGTTTATACATCGTACATGACAGAAAAAGTAAATTCAACTATGGTATTGGTAATTGTATTTATGTTCATAACAGCTGTTGATGTTTTTATTGTCAGACTGTCCAAACATTTCTCCAGCTGACTCGCCACGCCTCGAGACTGAGCGGATCGCATTCGCAACACACGAGCGCCCTCATCTGAAAACTGCAATGTTTCATCAGACGGGTTATAAAACAATTCATCATCAGAAATAAAATATTGTTAACGAAATACTTAAGAAAATAACTCCAGAACGAAATAACACGATGATATTAAAGACAGAGACATAAAATCCATACCTTTAGAATATAAACCGTGATGGAAAATCAAGGAAATCTTGTGCTAAGTGGCACGAGCTACGCATTCTGTACAGGGTTAGACTGGGGAATCCCCCTGCCAGCAATGCGCGGTATTCTGCGAACGTTATCGCACGAAACGCGCGTGCACATCAGGAATGTGGCATGGCTTATCAGCACCCGCTGACAGGGAAACGAGACCCTCAAATTACAGACACACCGCGTCTCAAACACATGGAGCCCATAGAGTGCCTCAAATTGAAGATACAACGCGTATCAAACACGTGGAACACATGGACTGACTCAAATTGAAGATACAACGCGTATCAAACACATGGAGCCCATAGAGTGCCTCAAAATTGAAGATACAACGCGTATCAAACACGTGGAACACATGGACTGACTTAAATTGAAGATACAACGCGTATCAAACACATGGAGCCCATAGAGTGCCTCAAAATTGAAGATACAACGCGTATCAAACACGTGGAACACATGGACTGACTCAAATTGAAGATACAACGCGTATCAAACACATGGAACACATGGGCTGTCTCAAATTGAAGATACAACGCGTATCAAACACATGGAGCACATGGACTGACTCAAATTGAAGATACAACGCGTATCAAACACGTGGAACACATGGACTGACTCAAAATGAAGATACAACGCGTATCAAACACATGCAACACATGGACTGACTCAAATTGAAGATACAACGCGTATCAAACACATGGAGCACATGGACTGACTCAAACTGAGGATACAACGCGTATCAAACACATGGAACCCATGGACTGACTGAAATTGAAGATACAACGCGTATCAAACACATGGAACACATGGACTGACTCAAATTGAAGATACAACGCGTATCAAACACATGGAACACATAGACTGACTCAAATTAAAGATACATCGCGTCTCAAACACATGGAGATAATAGAGTGACTCAAATTGAAGATACAACGTGTATCAAACACATGGAACACATGGACTGACTCAAATTAAAGATACATCGCGTCTCAAACACATGGAGATAATAGAGTGACTCAAATTAAAGATACATCGTGTCTCAAACACATGGAGATAATAGAGTGAATCAAATTGAAGATACATCGCGTCTCAAACACATGGAGATAATAGAGTGACTCAAATTGAAGATACAACGTGTATCAAACACATGGAACACATGGACTGACTCAAATTAAAGATACATCGCGTCTCAAACACATGGAGATAATAGAGTGACTCAAATTAAAGATACATCGCGTCTCAAACACATGGAGATAATAGAGTGACTCAAATTGAAGATACAACGTGTATCAAACACATGGAACACATGGACTGACTCAAATTAAAGATACATCGCGTCTCAAACACATGGAGATAATAGAGTGACTCAAATTAAAGATACATCGCGTCTCAAACACATGGAGATAATAGAGTGACTCAAATTGAAGATACAACGTGTATCAAACACATGGAACACATGGACTGACTCAAATTAAAGATACATCGCGTCTCAAACACATGGAGATAATAGAGTGACTCAAATTGAAGATACAACGTGTATCAAACACATGGAACACATGGACTGATCCAAATTAAAGATACAACACGTCTCAAACACATGGAGATAATAGAGTGACTCAAATTAAAGATACATCGCTTATCAAACACATGGAGATAATAGAGTGACTCAAATTGAAGATACATCGCGTATCAAACACATGAAACACGTGGACTGCCTCAAATTACGGATAGAACGAATATCAAATGCATGGGGACATTGCAAGGACTCAAAGTATATAGTTATAAGGCGCCTAAAGAACATGTAACCCATGTAGTACGAATGTTTACAATGGAATTACATGTTTCGCCTGAATTGATCTGTTGGGGAGCCTCTAAAATGAGTGTATGATAAGAAAAGTAAGAAATATAATTCATTCTATCCCGAAAAATATGTTTTTTCTCCTCTTCTCCAAAAAGTTTTTCCATTTGTTTTTTTTTAATTTCATTTTCGAGTTGAATTTCTTCCATCTTCTTTCTTAGCACCGCCATGCTATCCTTCATTGCAATTATGTCTTGTTTCACTGTACTGTCCTGCATTTCACTATTACGCATACTTATTCACTAGTTTATTCGCAGGTTATGTTTGTTATAACCCTGAGAGTGACACTTGACGGTTTTCCATTACGAATTTGGTTAGTGGTACAGCTAATGTGCTAGATTAAAAATAGCGTACGGTCTTTGAAAAAAAGGCCGATAACAGCTGGTTTATACGATTTATATTTATTTGTGAGAGATCGTGCGTATTTGCTTGGTTTCCGCACAAAACCAATCCGCGGAAAGTCTAAAATTCCACATTCAGTATTCTCAACCTAACACACATAACAATTTTCCTCTTCTTACCGCTTAAACGCCACATTCATTTTACTGCTTTAGGCTTTTAACATATTATTTTTAAAGACGTTCAATATAGTAATAATTATAAATTGGAAACTTACCACTGCAATTTCACCTAAATTGCAATGTTAATTATTGTTTTTAAATATTTGCAAAAATTAAGTAAACTCTACAACTCCACTAAAGTTACTGCATTAGTGATTCAAGTAACATTAAGGAAGCCGTGAAAAAATCAACAAACTTGCCGATGTTATTACTGCAATATGTTATATAAATAATATTGTTAAAATATTAAAATGAAAAATAAATCATTACATAACTTTACCGTTTGTTTTAAGTTCGCATTTATAGACTGGGGGGGGGGGAAGACAGGCGTATATCACGGCCTGCTGGAGTATAGTAAACACAGAAAACATTTTAAAGCAACAATGTTGAAGATAGATATTTTTGTTTTGCAAATTTGCCGTCATTGAACAGAAACCAAGATGGAGATTTCATTGCAACTAATTAGAAATTCCTCTTTCAGGTATGTAATAAACGATCTTCGCACAAAATAATGTACGATACACGAGCGGTATGTTTTCTTTCAATTCTCGGAAATTAAAAGAGCTCAACTATGTTTCGCTTTTTCAAACTTTTCCTCGAACATGAAAACTTCAACATACCGCTCTTGTAACGCATATTATTATTCTGGAATTACTTCTTTTTTTACCTTATAGCCAAGCACCACATTTAGCTCGTCCAACTAATGTGAAAAATGTTGGATATAACTGAATGATTTGTGAACCGCATTATGTTCTGTTTTCCATTGCAAACGTAAATCTGTACAAGTAAGTCCATGAACAAGACTGTGCGTGTATGGTAGGCTTACAACTTTGCCTACATCACTTCAAAGTTTAAAATAATCATTATTGTATTAAAATGGTTGGCAAATATGAAAGCTGAAAAATAATAAATCTACCAAACATGCCATGTTTCTGAACACAGAGTGATAACGGAATTCTCTGTAGTTATATGCAAATTCCTTTGCGTTCGTCGTGTACATGTGTTTTATCGTGAACACGGCACACCAGATATGGACACGCGGTAATGCTTTTTAAAAATTCCGCTCGTCTCGGCTGTATAATGCAGCGCCTTGGAGGCAATTACCCCGCGATACATACGAGTATATCGGAGTCCAAGATTGAAGCGGGCGTATTGGGCCTCTGGGTGCACTTGTACTTCGACATGCATGTGATACCATATCTTAATATAGAACGCATGCGCACAAGATGTATGCAGGATTTTTTAATCTGTGCTATGGGTTCAAGTGCTTTAATCTCGACTCACAAATATTTCAAGATCGCGGCTTTAATCTCGAGCCCAGCTCTACGGCAATCGTGTTTCACGCCTCACGGAGAATTCCTTTCTTACGATGCAATGACTGATGTCACATAAGTTGACTGCTACAGTTATTAACGCATCGGTGGGGTTGCCATGGTTACCGATATAGTCGTGTGAATGCAATTGTTTTGTAGGTTTATAGCAAGATTTCTATCGAAGTTGTAGGTTTGGTAAAAGGAAAATAGCTTGTGAACCAAACAAAAAACAGTCTAGGAGAGCAGAAAAAAAAATCTCATTCGGAAATATCGTGACGCGAAAAACAATTGATAGCTTATGATATGTAGGGTGCGCTTCACAAACTGATTCTAGTTTCCATGGAAAATAATATGATAATTTCAATGAAATAAATTAATTTGTGGAATTTAAAGGATTTCATTCACTAACAACTAAAGATGGAATAAATTAAAATCATTGCGTAGGCTCTGAGGATGGTGTCAAGTTACACCAAAACAGCTGTAAACCACACATGCTTACATAATTAACACGAGTAAGATCGCCATTTAATCTATTATCTATATTCAAGTGTTAAAAGTAGTGTACGAAAGATTCAACATGGAAAATCATTGCATGTAAATAGATCGAGCAAAATGTATTGTGTGAAAATTGCTGTCATTATCGATATTTTCTTATAGGCCTACTTTATTTTACGCTTTCGCAATAATCCGTTCCGGTATAATGATATAATAACAATTTCCTTGCGTTTTACGAATCCATTTTTCTGAATGACCATTTTTTTTTTCGGAAGGCTGTAATCATACTTCCAAGTTTCCGAAAAGTATATTTCGAAAGTCATAGTCCACGGCTGTGGAGCAACGGTTATTGTGTCTGACAGTGAAACGAGCAGAACTGGGTTCAAATCCTGGTTGGGACAAGTTACCTGGTTGAAGTTTTTTCTCGTGGTTTTTCCTCAACCTATTAAGAGCAAATGGTATGGCGTTGTTAGCAGAAGAGGAAATGATACTAAGGGATATGCTACTGGAGCTAAATGACAGCTATGATCAGTATGGAATGAAGATAAATGCAAATAAGACGAAGAGCATGGTCATATGGAGAAAAATACAGAAGATAAAATTGAGAATTATAAATGAGGCAGTAGAGCAAGTGGACAGCTTCAAATACTTGGGGTGTACTATAAACAGTAACATCAGCTTCTGCCAGGAAGTCAAAAAGAGGCTGGCAATGGCCAAGAAAGCTTTTAATAGAAAAAGGAGCATCTTCTGCGGACCTCTGTAAAAAGAACTAAGGAAGAGACTAGTGAAGTGCTTTGTATGAAGTGTGGCATTGTGTGGAGCAGAAACATGGACATTACGACGAAGTGAAGAGAAGCGAATAAAAGCATTTGAAATGTGGATATGGAGAAGAATGGAACGTGTGAAGTGGACAGACAGAATAAGAAATGAAGTTGTGTTGGAAGGAGTGGTTGAAGAAAAATGATGCTGAAACTGATGAGGAATACGAAAAGGAATTGGTTGGGTCACTGACTGAGCAGAAACCGCCTACTGAAGGATGTACTGGAAGGAATGGTGAACGGGAGAAGAGTTCGGAGTAGAAAAATGTATCAGATGATAGACGACATTAAGATATATGGTTCTTATGAGGAGACAAAGAAGAAACATGTATGTATTTATTCACACTGCAAATGGGTAAATACCCGGTGGCAGTGGTAACTAATTACACTGAATAATTAATAATAAATCATAACATTAATAATAAAATAATAGTAGCAATATTAACAAAGAGCATCCTAAATTAAGTAAATGACTTAATATAACATAATTAATTAAAGTAAATCTAATTTATATCTTAACCCTAAGTTCGAACTTAAAACCACAAATATATATGATATGTTTATACATGTACAAGTACCTTTCAGCACTACACTCATTTCGCTATCAATTCACTCACTGCACTAGAACTATGAAACATTTCACTGACACTATCCTGATTTCACTAACACTTCAAAAACATTTCACTGTTCAAATACTTTGCACTACCACTGTAAATTATAGAACTTCACTGACACAAACACACTTCACAGACACAACACACTTCTTGACTGATACAACACTTCAAATAACAAAACATCAATTACACCCTTATTATTCCGTAGAATTATACTTACTATATTAACCTCAAATCGCTAGCCTAGACACCATTACAAGCAATTTAGGACGTTCACTATAACTCACACCCGTTCACTATAAATCTATCTCATTTCTCTGCCACTCTAACTCTCAGAATTTACTTTTAAGCTCACTGCACTTTCACTACAAGACACTGGGCACCCAATATAAATCACTGGAGATACACTATGTTTCTCTGCTATACTTGTAAAACCACAAAATAGTCTGCATAATGTATTACCGTCTATTAGTAAAGTCCTTAAGACTATTTTTAAATACATTTTTGGTTGAATAATTTCAAGGGAAAAATTGTTCCGGGGCCGGGTATCGATCCCGGGACCTCTGGTTGAACGTACCAGCGCTCTGCCAACTGAGCTACCCGGGACCTCTGGTTGAACGTACCAGCGCTCTGCCAACTGAGCTACCCGGGAACTCCACCCGACACCGTCCCAATTCTTCCCTTTATATCCACACAACTCGCGTGGGCAGACGAAACTCCAGAGACCCACATTGAGTGCACACAATCTCTGTGTGACTTGGAATTGTGGTTTTCTATTAACGTACAAGGTGACGTATATACATTTTTGGTTATTGGTAAAGCCTTTAGTAAGAGGAAGGCAGAAAATAAGAAAGATTGGCGTGAGCTGGGTTTGCAGTGAAAGACCTGCCCTCGGGCAGAGCACTAAATGAATTTGCTCGCGTAATTTACGCCCCCGCGTATTTTGGCGCACCCTAACTTTTAAGGGATTATTTTGAACTTTATTTTTGCTCCGTGTGTTTTGCGCACACATTTTACGTACATATTTTTTTCAGTGTAGTAGGGATTACGTACAATATTTTTTTCAGTGTAGTAGGGATTTTCCTTCCCTACAGTCCATCGTAGGTCATTCACCAGCAACTGAAGTACCTGCTTCAGAAAGAAACCCCAAAGTCCCGTGTATCAACGTCGGTTAGTGTAACCATCGGTTAAAATTGTGACCTAATCCCCGATTAAGCATTTTTACGGTGGATCGACCTCGGTTACGACTTAAATAGGAAGTTAACCACAGTAATCTCTAACCGGCCAAATATGAGCGGTTAAAGGAGATAACCAGCGATTAGTAGAGCAAGTAAAGCAAAATGGCGGCCATAACCACAGGTGATTATTTCGAAGACGATTATTATTGTGCAGTACTTGAATTACTTGGATAGAGCGTGAGCGTGAAGGTTCTTTAGTGGAAAGAGAGAATTCTTGCGAGCAATTAGGTGACAGAAAATTTCAGGAGGGATTTCGTTTATCAAAATCTACAAATGGATCAATTGAAATAACACAAGAACAATCATATTTCTCCAACGGATCGGCTGCTTATATTACGATTCTATGTAACTATTATTTTCTGTATTTTAAGAGGGAATACTCGAATACCAGTATCTCTTTCTCTATGTCACTGGCTGAACAAAGAGAGGTTATGGATGGATCTTACGATAATGCACAATTCCCTGGTGTAGTCCAAGATCGTACACACATTCCTACCAATTTTCTGCATCCTTCTCCTTTATGGATATTCCATCTTTTTTATATAATAGGCCTACATTTAAATCTAGTAATTAAGTCTATCGATAGTTCAACCTAACATTGAGATATAATCATTTTTGGATTCAATTTTCCATTTTGTACGATGTTAACCTAAAAGTAATGAAAAACAAAGAAATGGAACTCACAAATATAACAGCGCCCAAAGGCAAACAAATGCAACGCGAAAATGTAGGATACGTTCATTTCGATGTAGAACATAGTGAGCGCAGTCGTTTTTAGACGTTGACTATTATCTTTGCAGCGGTATGGATGCTTTCCTTTAGTCATTTTGTAGAAACAATGTACCATCATAGACTTTACTCTGGTTAAATGAGGTGTCAGCTAGCCAAGTTTTAGTAATCGGTGATTATGAATGGTGCACATAAATTACATTTTAACCACGGCTACTGTTTAACCATCGTTTCGTAATCTATGATTACTGCGTTTTTAATCAATGTTGATGCACTTCGCCATAACAATGCTTGTCCTTGGTAGAGACAAGTTACCGGTATAGCCCTACCGTAAATACTTGTATTTCAGAACAGGACCTCTTATTTGAAAAATCCGCATATTTTACGCACCCCAATTTTTCAGTGGCCAAAGTTAATTAAAAAGTGCGCAAATTACGCGAGCAAAAACGGTACCTCGCATAAGTAACGCCAGAGTATTGTTGCACTTTGTATTGGTAACTCTCACACTGAGCAGTGAATGTGCAGTCTGAGTGATCGGGGGTCCATTTTGATGGGCCGCGACTTCCCCCCGCCGCCTATCTGCCCGAGTTACGACTCCCAGGGTTTAGCGTAACTCACTTCTATTGCGTACGTTGCGGTGCCAGAATTTTAACGCGTATTATCGCAAACGGAATGAGGTCTATTTTTACGAGCCCCAATTGTTTCATCTCTTATCTTATTTAGACTCGACCTCCCTCCCTTTTACATGTTTATTTGACGTAATATTCCCGGTTTTTTTGTCCGCCTCCTGCCATCCAAGCTGGAGATAAAGCATATTATATGTACTCTGTTCTTATATACAATTCAAAACTGGAGAGTTGTACGTTACAGGTGACACAATATGTTTGAGATGCGTTTTAAAGAGCTCTGGGGCCCCCGCTTTGATATAATCTTCTGGAATCCCTAAGAAGTAAAAGAAACACACATAATCCACGTGGATCCCCCGTGCCATGTTTATGGGACACGGAGAACTGAGAATGGAACAGATGGACATGTCACTGCGATGAATTAAACATACTGTACAATATGAAACTGTGCTCATGTCGTGTTCAGACCAATCTTTCCCCCCTTCGGACTTTTTCAACCCCTGGGCGTGGTTTTAACCTCAGTTTATTACACAGTATTTATTTTTCACCGAGGTGTCCTATTCACAGATCACTCTCAACAGATGGCACCTAGTTCGAATCCAGGCAGATATGTATTTTGATGTGGAATATTTTTCCAAATAACACTGCAGAAAATTATAACAAATTTTGACATTGCCCCTTATTGGAGTAGTGTCGATGCTACTCGCAATACATTCTATAGTTAAAGACTTTCATTTGAAGAGTTGGGCTGAATAACGGTCTATGTTACAACTTTTCAAAATCAAGTTTTTAATGGGATAATGCTCGGTATATTCCTACACAGCTGTCACAAAAATTGTTTTTTCAATATCTGTAACTAACATAATTCAATTTAAATCCTGTCCAAATTCAACGTCGCAAATTTCTAGCGCAATAATTAATAATAGATCCCTATTAGAAACAACAACAACCAAATTTCTTGGCTTAAAAATCGATAATGTGTTAAATTGGAAAAGTCATATTAAAGAAATTACCCCCAAACTAAATTCAGCTTGTTTTGCTATTAGACCTATGCAAAAGATAGTAAATATCAATACCTTAAAAACAATATACTTTGCATACTTCCACTCGGTAATGAGTTTTGGAATAATATTCTGGGGAAATTCCACAGATAGTAACAGTATATTTCTATTACAAAAAAGAGTAATTAGACCTCTAGAGTAATAGTAGGTGCCAAATCTAGGGAATCGTGTAGGACTATTTTCAAAAAATTACAAATAATACCCATGGCTTGTCAGTATATCTTTTCATTAATAATCTTCCTCGTATGTAATCGTGAAAACTTTGTAACTAATTCAACAGTTCATAGCATAAATACACGTCAAAAAATGACTTTCATACTCCATCGGCAAGTCTATCGTGCTATCAAAAAGGAGTGCGTTATATGGCAGTTAAAATTTTTAACAGCCTCCCTATCGATATAAAAAATGAAACTCAAAACATAAAATTATTTCGAGCCAAATTGAAGAAGCAGCCTACCTAATTTCTCATGCCTTCTATTCTGTAGGTGAATTCATGACATTCAATAAAACTTCATGAAAATGATACTAAAACTTTGTGTGGTACTAGTAGACTATATTGTAAATCTCATCTGTATATATTTCATCTAGACTGTGACTATGAATTAAGATTTTATAATAGTATTAAGTTTTTTGACTTGTTCCATATTCTAGCTGTAAGCAATGTATGAATACCATGGAATGTTAATAAATACAATACAATACAATCAGAGACGCTTCTATACAAGTTACAACCATGAATATATTGTTTTTAATATATTGATATTTACTATCTCTTGCATAGTTCTAATAGCAAAACATGCAGAATTTAGTTTGGGAGTAATTTCTTGGATATATTTTTTCCAATTTAACACATTATCGATTTGTAAGCCAAGAAATTTGGTGATTGTTGTTTCTATTAGGGATCTATTATTAATTATTGCGCTTGAAATTTACAGTATCTCCAGTAAGAAACAACCAAGCCATATTCTTCTTCTTTTTCTTACAGTTTGTACTTTTAATCTGTAAATTATTGACCATCACTTTTCAAACACCCTGTATATTGTTAATGTATAACAGACATCAGTAAAATTAAATGTATCGTTATTCCTAAGAGTAATTTTCATTGCCCTCTGTAGTCTGTTTCTAATAATCAAGGTTTACCCACATTTCCTCCAACGAAATTGTCTCATATAGATGATTAGAATGTATGAAAATGCATAGGTTAGGGTTTTCACGGTTTAGTTATATAAAAATAGTCTACCAAGGCTCTGAAGTATACTGTATGAATATATCTAATCGTTATATTATGATGATACTAGAGCACTGATTTTTAGTTACGCATGTCACGAGGTTTTCTTTGAAACTTGTGGCCCGAAGAGGCTAAGCTCTGTTCCTAGGGATATTTCGTGTTCTCAGCACTCAGTCATTGGGGCTGACTCCTTGCTGTAAGGCCTTAAGGTGGGATGAAAGGGATTTTCCGGTTCAGCACACCCAGGACGCTTTGGGGCTCGTTCCGTTCGAAACGTGTAACAAAGACAACTTCTCCAGTGGTAAAAGGACGGAATTTAGAAGACTTGGAGAGATACTATCCCGTTTCGACCATTACAGCGTTACTGAGCTGATGTTAATGAAACATTTCAGGACTAGTATGCATAAATGACGACAGTGAAAAATGTCTTATGTAAAAATCTTAAAATTTGATTGTATTTTATTTTTTTGTTAATATGGCAAACATGAGAAACATATTGCAGTTTTGTAAAATATATACTGTAGATAGCCTATATATTTCGATCTGTCTGTTACTCTATAATAATAATAATAATAATAATAATAATAATAATAATAATAATAATAATAATAATAATAATAATAATAATCTTCTTTTATACTTGCATATTGTATTTGTATCAACACCGCATTTTTTTCCACTTTTTAATTACATCTTTGACTTGTATTTACATCTCCATCTATTTCATTTCTCTTTATTAAACCATAAGTAACTATAATTTATACTGTTTACTGTAATTAGGCTTTGCACTGCTATAAATAAATAAATTAATTAATACGTAAATAAATATATAAATAAGTAAATAAATAATAAACAAACGAAATAAATAAATATATCATTAAATAAATGAATAAATAAATAAATGAATAAATAAATAAATGAATAAATAAATAAATAAATAAATAATTAAATAAATGAATGGACAAATAAATAAACACATCATTAAATAAATGAATAAACAAATAAATAAATCATTAAGTGAATGAACAAACAAATAAATAAATAATTAAATAATCATTAAATAAATGAATGAACAAATGAATAAATAAGTAAATCATTAAATAAACTAATAAACAGGTAAATAAATCATTAAATAAATGAATGAACAAATAAATAAATCATTAAATAAATGAATGAATAAATAAATAAATCATTAAATAAATGAATAAACAAATGAATAAATAAACAAATCATTAAATAAATGAATGAACAAATAAATAAATCATTAAATAAATGAATAAATAAATAAAGCATTAAATAAATGAATGAATAAATAAATAAACAAAACATTAAATAAATGAATTAACAAATAAATCATTAAATAAATGACTAAACAGAAAGTCAATAAGTAAATAAATAACAAATATATAAATAAATCAGTATGTAAATAAATAATTAAATTAATAAATAAACAAATGAATAAATGAATGACTAAACAAATGAAAAAACATTACAAGTAAAAAAAAAATAATTTCTGAAATAATTAAATATATAAGTAAATAAATATTTGAAAGACAAAATCACCGATACCACAACGATATGTTTAGTATCTTCGAAAATCCGCGTAAACTGAAGGAAGTAAATAACAAATTATTGTGAACATATTGTTGTTAATGTTGATATGAAATAAGATCAATTACATTTAGTTTAATTAATTTTGTGGTTCAAATTACGCAGCCAGTTATATAGGCCTAATAGCAATATCATTACCTAACTAGTTGCGTAATGAATGTGTTTACAACATTTGTGTTAGTGATGTAAAGTCCACATCTATACTTACTTACAAATGGCTTTTAAGGAACCCGAAGGTTCATTGCCGCCCTCACATAAGCCCGCCATCGGTCCCTATCCTGTGCAAGATTAAGCCAGTCTCTATCATCATACCCCACCTCCCTCAAATCCATTTTAATATTATCCTCCCATCTACGTCTCGGCCTCCCTAAAGGTCTTTTTCCCTCCGGTCTCCCAACTAACACTCTATATGCATTTCTGGATTCGCCCATACGTGCTACATGCCCTGCCCATCTCAAACGTCTGGATTTCAAGTTCCTAATTATGTCAGGTGAAGAATACAATGCGTGCAGTTCTGTGTTGTGTAACTTTCTCCATTCTCCTGTAACTTCATCCCGCTTAGCCCCAAATATTTTCCTAAGCACCTTATTCTCAAACACCCTTAACCTATGTTCCTCTCTCAGAGTGAGAGTCCAAGTTTCACAGCCATATAGAAGAACCGGTAATATAACTGTTTTATAAATTCTAACTTTCAGATTTTTGGACAGCAGACTGGATGATAAGAGCTTCTCAACCGAATAATAACACGCATTTCCCATATTTATTCTGCGTTTAATTTCCTCCCGAGTGTCATTTACATTATCTATACTAATAATAAATCTGTAAGCGAAATTTTTGTGGTAATTTTCGATTTTCCAAAAATAATTGGTATTAACATGCATAATTAATCATCCTGAAACCGAAAATCGCTTTTTTGAAATTTTTGTTTGTATGTCTGTCTGTCTGGATGTTTGTTACCTTTTCACGCGATAATGGCTAAACGGATTTCGATGAAAATTGGAACATAAATTAAGTTCGTTATAACTTAGATTTAAGGCTATATGGCATTCAAAATACTTTATTTAAAAGGGGGGTTATAAGGGGGCCTGAATTAAATAAACCGACATATCTCGCTTATTATTGATTTTTGTGAAAAATGTTACATAACAAAAGTTTGTTTAAAAATGATTTCCGATAAGTTTTATTCCAGGCAAAATTTTGATAGGACTGATATTTAAGTCTGTCTGTCTGTCTGGATGTTTGTTACCTTTTCACGCGATAATGGCTGAACGGATGTCGATGAAAATTGGAATATAAATTAAGTTCGTTGTAACTTAGATTTTAGGCTACATGGAATTCAAAATACTTTATTTGAAAGGGGGGTTATAGGGAGGCCTGAATTAAATAAATCGAAATATCTCGCTTATTATTGATTTTTGTGATAAATGTTACATAAAAAAAGTTTCTTTAAACATTATTTCCGATAAGTTTTATTCCAGGTAAAATTTTGATAGGACTGATATTTAAGGATATACAAGAATTTTAAAATAACAATGCAATACATTTTCAACGCCGCCTCAGATTATAGCGTCGTTGTTCCGTAATTCCTATGTGCAAAATATGAAATTTTTCGGTAGGAAGTAGAAAACAGATTTATTCATTCTATGGCAGTGGTACATAGGAGATCGTGAATTCTTACATTTTCGAAAGAAAGAAATATAATTACATACATAAGACATTGTATTATTTGCTGTATAACTATTTAAGTTATTTAATAGAGCAAAAATCTGAAAATCGATATGTCACAAAGGAGTTATTGCAGGACGACATCGATGGCTATAATTAAATTAAAACAACTGACTCCGTCTATTTAAGGCGGCCTTGACGTTTATCAATATTAATATACAGAGAATATTAACTTTGTCTGTTTGTATGAAGTAATCTCAGAAGCTAATTTGGATAATTCCTTCACTATTTGAAATTTGTAGTTTCTCTAGATGGATGTAATACTACATATAAGGAATGAGGTAAGATGAAAATAGATCTTTACGCACAGAAAAAAGTATCTTCGTACACAATCCACTCTATTTGGAGTGATTTATTAAAGATGCATTCAAGACTAATTTAGAAAAATGTTAAACGGATTGTCGTTGCATCAAAAACGGATGTTCTCTGAACCAAATGATCATATTTTAATTATTTGCATGTAATAACAATTAAGAAATATGTTAAAGGAATTATCATTGCACCAAATGAATGGTCTCTGGACCAAAATAATCGCACTTTAATTACTTAAATACGATTTAAATTAAGTAACATATTAAACTATTTATCCTTCCATCAAACACGAATGTTCCCTGGGGCAGATGTCCTATTTTAATTATATAATTACTTTATATTTATTTCTAACAAGTGCAGCGGAGCGCACGGGTACGGCTAGTTACATAATAAAAGTGGATAAAATGCAACTTTACGCACTATGGTAGGAAAATGAACTTACTTTGCCAGTTTTTAAATGTGAAATTCTTTATAGTATCTCATTTAATAACCCTTTATAATTCGAAAAATTGAGTTATGTAACTTTCCAATTTATGGCTTGAAGACTTTTGCATGGAGAAAGCATTGCAATTGCTTTATTGCTCATATTTTGTATAAAATAGCAGGATCGTAACTAACTATAAATACATGTAGCGTGTTGCTATGATCCAAGTGAACAAATGAAAGTAGATTCAAATGGTAGATAATTGAATTTGTATCCTGGACGATAGCGTGTCATTATTATACAAATTGAGGTAAACCGCAGTGTTAGCGGGTTGCAGAATGTTATTTAATTTACCCAGGTTTGAATTGGATCGCACAATTGGCTTGTATTTAAATAATATTATGGAAGACTTCATCAGAGTGTACATTCGCTTCAGCTTTTTCAAATAGTAAATGCTTCATCACCAGGCCTTTATTTAACTGGATTTGACGGTAGACCTGTATGAATTCAGTAGGAAAATCTGCGGTACTGTCGTAATGATCAGAATTTATTGGTAAATTTATTCTTGTTTGTTTGGTACCAGAGAATATGGTGTGTAAACGGTATGTTTAGTTTCCAGATTTTCATGGAAGTATGACAGACTATAAAGTTCTAAATTCTTATATTTTAATCTACTTTCCATAAGAAGGGAATGGGAAATATAAAAATAAAACAGAGATAGGGAATCTGATAAAGGATGTACAAGACGAAGATAAAGAAATACGACTTGTTGCCATTGTTTCAATCGGTTATTCCAATTGACTGGCACAATTTTAAGTTTATTAAACCAATCTGGCTACATTTAACTATTTATACAATTTTTAAATCATTTCTTTATCAGTTATGGCCACAATAATTGCCCTATTTTATAAAGAAAAAATCCGGTAATGACACATTCGGTATACCAAACGAAAATGTTATCCCTCATAGACATGCATATACAGAATGTTCTGAGAAAAGGTTAACACCCTGTATAAGTACATACAGAATGTTCAGTTAAGTTTACTAAATATTTCATAGGGTGATGGAAAGTGTCATAGGCTACTAGAAATAGGAATCGCAATAATAGAGATTCTTTTTCAGGCTAAGAGCTTGAACGTCGGATAAGTGTTTGAGGGAGTTTCATTTAAAAATGTACTCCATGACGTCATAACTCGCAAAATATTTTATTTTCATAAAATATTTCTTTCTAAATACAAGGTCTACGTGTTTGAGCCTTTTGTCCAAAATTCTCTGATTAAATTTTCATTTCAATTATAGCCTACGTTGTTTTTTAAAACACGTCTCCCGAAAATATCGGTGAAATCGACGAAATTACAAGCCTAGCACCTCTATTAAAATGTAACTCACACTGATAGGTGACTGTACAATACGTCAGAATAAATGTGTCGTGAATAGAGTGTTAAGACATTTCTTAACCCAATGTCCACAGTTATTACTTCATTGGTGGGTTAGGGTATCGATGTTGGCAGGCCTGGTATGTATATTTAACAGAGCGGTCGCCAGATGGGTGCTGTTCCGGGCTGGAATTGAACCTTTTGCCACAGCATGTGATGCAAACTAAAGTGTCAGTATAGCTGTGAAGTGTGCTCTAATGGATCTCATACAATCACACTCCGCAGTACACACGTGTGGCATTAAAGTGGAGCCAATTTCTGAACTCACACCACTGATAAATTGTCACCCCACAAGTCAGGTTGCAGTCAATTACTCTTTGAATGCTGAAATTCGCTTAAATCCGTCCTGAATATTGAGTTTAATGACAGAACAGCTTTTCATATATGACGCAAACACATCCCGTAACAAAATGTTTACAGTTGCTGCTCGTGAAATGTATAAACACAGAAATTCAATGAAGCTGATACGTGTGGAAAACATCCGCCAGCTGAAGTTTGAAAGATAAGGATGATGATGATAATGACGATGATGGTAATATAGTTTATATTAAATTTTAATATACTCGTAATAACAAAGGCACCTCCATGTATATTACGGAATGGGGCACACAATAAATATGTTTTTTTTTTAATTCCGTAGTCTTCTTCTTCATTTTTGGTATAAGCTTGAAGCTTGTTAATAACCAGACATAGAATTTCGCCATCTTTTTCTTGGTCTCCCAATGCTTCGATTTCCCTCAGAAATACCCTCTTGCTCTCTTTAACAATTTATCACCTCCCATTCTTGATACCTGTGATTTCCATTCCTCTCTCCTTCTTATAACCCATTCTTCTATGCTTTGTCTTGTGACAGCTGCCTCGGGAATCGATCACTCGTCCCACAGGAAGCAGGGGCGCGAGAGACGGAGCTCATTAAGAGCTTTTCAAAAAGTACCCACACTCGATACTTCCGTACAAATTCAGTGTTGCTAAGTCAAGAAAACAGAAAAGTATATCGAATATAAAAATAATAAAATACTCCTTCCTTAACAAAAACAAAACAAAGCTAGCTCATCTTCTAAATTATGTGTTCAAATTGGTAGCCCTCAGCTGCTTTACAATGCGTCACTCGATCATAGAAACCATTTAAGGTATGATTTAACCAGGCTTTAGGAATATCTTGCACCACTTCCATTTTTATTTAGCAACACTGAATTTGTACAGAAGTATCAAGAGTGGGTACTTTTTGAAAAGCTCTTAATGAGCTTCATTCAAAAATAAAAAAGTATATATATTGGTTGTTTCATTTAAAATAAGAAAGTTGGAGTTACTTCCGGTTACACCCTAAGTAGAAAAACTCGGTAATACCATTATTGAGTTCTTAGCATATGGTTATCCTCACATACCAAGTTTCATATCACTGAACCGTATGCTTCAAAAGTTATTTAGGTGGTGCGTTTATTATTTTAATACTCGATACACTTTTCTGTTTTTTTGACTTAGCAACACTGAATTTGTACAGAAGTATCGAGTGTGGGTACTTTTTGAAAAGCTCTTAATGAGCACTATTCAAAAATAAAAAAAACTATATTGGGTATTCCATTTAAAATAAGAGAGTTGGAGTTACTTCCGGTTAAACCGGAAGTAGAAAAAACTTGGTAATACCATTATTGAGTTCTTAGCATATGGTTATCCTCACATACCAAGTTTCATATCACTGAACCGTATGCTTCAAAAGTTATTTAGGTGGTGCGGAACTTATAACCAACCCTGTATATTTCCTTGCCTTACACTTCCTCTCGAATGATCCTTCAGCATCCACACTTAAAGATGAATTTGTTTTTCGTCACTAACTTAGCTCTGTGTCCTATGGTAACTGTTCAGTGGTTTTACTCGAATTTCCACACATCTGGTTTCACGCTGTGGTGAGCCGCAAGCTTTTCCTTTTTTACTGCTACAAATTAAGCATTAATTGGACTATTGTTTCATATAATAACACAGGTTATAGGACGATCCTGGTCAGAGCTGCAGTTATCAGCAGCCGTAACTGTGGTGCAGCTCAAACCACTCAGAGTCCCGTGATCATTGATAATTGGTTAATACCGCGATGTATCCCACTTTTAGCCAGGATTTGGGAACCAGATAACATTTTTAATGTGATAACAATTTTCGGAAATTATCTGCGTCCCGTTTCTGATAAGTACAAAGTATTACAACGACTGCAATTATACAGAATTAGATAACACTGTTACCGGGATTGCAATTACTAGTCCGGTCCACAGGTGGAATCCCAGTTGCAGCATGGAGACAAGGCAAGTTGACTGCTACGATTTGCCATAGCCAAACACTGAATATACTATATTAAATATTTATTTTTATCGAACACTGAGTTTTGATCAGTCTTATCCTGGTTCACATTGGAAATGTGTTCAGAGGAAATCTCAATTGTATTACTAAAGGCTTAAGTTAATTGCCACATTAACTTGTTTCTAAAATATAGTAAACATGCCAAAAAAACGTAAAGATTATATAACATTTTTTACAGTATACATTACTAGACGGAACGCTATTTTACTGTTAAGAAAGCAAACTTTTCCACAGGTATAAAACATAGTACTAGTCTAAGGGTCGTATTCATAGACGAGACTTTGGACCAAAGTTGACTTTGGAAAGTACAAAGTCGCCATTTTCCTATTCAAAGTCGACACTTTGACGAAAGTAAACTTCAATGTGATGTTGATGTTTATTGACTTTATTGGCTTTGAGCCAGAGGCCGTTTTAGGGTCTTGTACGCGCAGGACGCCCTCTCCAGCCATTGTACATAAATAACAATAAATATATATTTACATACTTATACACTATTTCTGGCTTAAGTGCCAGTAGGTGTGTGAGTGCGGTGATTGGCTTTTTATTTATTTTATTTTATTTTTTACTTTATTTTTTTTGTTTTAATTATTTTGGTGTAGGCCTAATTTGTTAATTTGGAATGCTTAAGGAATGGTGAACGGAACAAGAGTTCGGGGTAAAAGATATCAGTTGATAGACAGCATTAAAGTATTATATGGGGAGATTAAGAGGAAAGCAAGAAAGGGAAATGCTGGGTTTGCAGTTAAAGACCTGCTCTTGGGCAGAACACTGTGCATACATACATACATTTTTGAGTTTCCCCTTCCGGTGGCAGAAGCGTCTGAATCGTTTTGGAGACTTTCATGGTGTGGTGTTATTTTATTCATCTGCCTCTCTGTTGCTGTCGTGTGTCCTCTCAGACAGTATTCAAATTTCCAACACGTGTTTGTGGTTTTGTTTGTGTGTTTTAGTTTGGTGGTGGGGGCTGGTGGTAGTTGTAGAGGAGTTTCTCCAGTGTTGTTCTGTTGTTTGTGTTCGGGGGATTTGCGAAGATGTGTTGTGTATATACGCGATTTACTGCCGAATGTGTGTATTTCCTGTTTATGTTGTTTAGGTGTGTGAAGAGTGGCTTTGTTTTTGTGGTAGTGTAAACTGTGTTATTTCTGGTGCGTAGGTGCAGGTGGAAGATTTGGCGGAGAATATGGTGACTTTACTTCGAAGTCGCCGAAAATCTAGACTTTGACTTTCGTTTCGTGGACATAAGGAAAATGGCTGATATTTGGAAAATTGTTGAATTTTCCGAGAATGTTAAGGACATTCAGAAGATTATTAAAGCTTCTCATGTTACTTAGCTTATTATTATAGATTATAAATTCAAATCATGGTACAGATTTCATAAACAGACAGTATTAAATATCCTCGAATAATTAAAAAGGATTATCTGCTCCACCAATAAATAATACAATTTTTCCATCGCGATTATACGCTGTAGGTAAGGATTGATAGCTTAATAATGATTTTGAGTACGGTATTTAATAATTCTATAAAGGATAGGTTATACAGTTGGATGTGCAGTTAATTTATAATCCTGCGGTCGTCATAATACTGTTTTCTGCATATTGATTTCAGATAATTTTTAAGTAGTTTCTGCAGAAATGCAGGGAGTAACACTGCCAACTGACAGCAGGATATGTCTCTTTCATAGTCTGTCATTGGTGGCATCTCTTACCATCTATATCTTTAGAATAAAATTATTTTACAGTGAAATAATTTGAGAGCTTAATGTGAAACTAATGTAAGTACAATCGATGTTTTATCACAACAAAATTCTTAACAGGCAATACTATTTCATATGAACTCTGTCATAATGTTTTGCAGTTACGAATTGTGTTATATACAAGACTGTTCGAACTGAGTTACGATTTTTGTGACCAAGTAGAAGAACAAAATATTATTATTATTGACTGGTATAAAGACCTAAAAATGTCAATTTTTGTACTTACGTTAGTTTCACACTGCTCTCGAATAATTATTCTTATGTAAAGCTGCAAGAACGGTTAACAATCGCTTATCATGTATCGATGTTCAATTGTTCATTGATTTGTGACTCAAAAGATGGCTTTGATTGTGGCAATGCCTACTCTATTTCAACTATCTATTAAATTAATTCGTTTAGAAGGCAGTGATTTTGATTGCCAACATTAGAACAAGATCGTCAAATCTGAACTTACCAAAGTCAAAGTCAAAGTTTCAGAAGTACTGTCTATGAATAGGACTTTTAACAAAGTTAAACTTTACTACGAAAGTCGACTTTGGGAAGTCTTCATCCAAAGTCTCGTTTATGAATACGGTCCTATGACCAAGATTATAAAACTCTATAATCAAAATGTACCCTGAATTTTTTCTAATTTTCCGTTACTAAGTTCAATAAAAATTAAACATCTACTTGTAAAATGATAATTAAATCGATTATATGTATAAAGTTCTTCTTTATATTATTATTCTTTTCTTTCCTTTTTATACAGAATGTTCTGAAAAAAATGTTCCAATATTTAGAGACGAGTTGTTATGCATAAAAACAAGAAATAAAAAACCAACAAACATGGGTTCTAAAATTAATACAGAGTGTGGCAGGAACAATGAGCCATTTTAAATTGCGAGCCACTGTTAGATATGGCTCAAGCGTCCTCTTGATACAAAACACAAAGGTAGTCTGTTTCGTTATTTTTTTCTTGCCAAAGAGCTCAAAGTGGAAGATATGTTGCTCTTACAGCGATGGTAAACATTAGCTCATTTCTCAGATGATATTTATTTTAGGACACATCTTCCTAGGACTTTTGTTTCTTGTTTTGATGCATACTAACTTCTCGATAAATATTGAAACCTTTTCAGAACATTCTGTATAATATTTCTGGGTGCTAAGTTTTGTGTTTGTTGTAGCAGATTTCAATACTATACTAAAAGAAACATTATTTTACCATTCAAGGGGCAAAAATGTTTTCACAGCAGCAAGATTAAAACACAATATTAGTATAGGACCGAGATTATGTAACTCTATAATCAAAATGTTCCTTGAATTTTAAACATTTTCTGTTAAAAAGTTCAATATAAATTTAACATCTGCTTGTAAATAATAAATTAATTAATTCTGTGTATAAATTTTTTGTTAATGTTATTGTTTTATATAATATTTCTGTGTATTAACTTCTGTATTTATTGTATTGTATTTCAATACTATACTAGACGGAAGGTTAATAAAAATTATTATTAAGAAATCAAACATTTTACACAAGGGCAGGTTTAAAACACGGTCCTAGCCTAGGTCCAAGATTAAATAACTCCATAATCAAATTTCATCATGAATTTTGAACATTTCCTGTTATTAAGTTAAATAAAAATTAAACATCTGCCTGTAAAATAGTAATTAAATGATTCTATGTACGGTATAAAGTTTTTAATTTTCTCATTTTTCTTTTGTTTTTATTTTTAACTAGCCATACCCGTGCGCGTCGCTGCACTTTTTAGAAATAAATATAAAGTAATTACAAAATTAAAATAGGATATTTGGTCCAGGGAACATCCGTGTTTGATAGAAGGACAAATCGTTTAATATGTTAATTAATTGAAATTGTATTTAAACAATTAAAATACGATCATTTTGGTCCAGAGAGCACTTATTTCCTGCAAGCATAATTTCTTTAACACGTTTCTTAATTGTTAGTATATGCAAATAATTAAAATAGGATCATTTGATTCAGGGAACATCTGTTTTGGTGCAATGTTAACATATTTCTAAATTAGTCTTGACTGCATCCTTTAATAAATCACTCCAAATTAATGTCAATACAGAGTGGATTGTGTACGAAGATAATTTTTTATGTTGGCCTGACTGTGCATCTTTTTTTTTGTGTTTTTATTTGTACACGCTTCAACATCTGTGGTCATGTCGCGTGTTTAGAATGTGTGGGCATACCAGTAGGCCGTTTAGACACTTGTTGAGTTCCTGTTTCTTCAGTGTGTTGTGTTCATGTACTAACTGATTATAGACGCTCGTACAATTAAACTGAAATGCCTTTGGCATAAAAACTAAGAAAGATTTTTAACTTCTTTAATACGAAATCTTGAATAATTCGATTTTCTTAATGGTTTCTTGGACTTCGAATGAACCTTGTTTTAATGTAATAGTTGGTAAATTTTACTGACATTATTTATTTGTTATTTATACTAAATTGAGTATATGAAACATAATAAATTAGGAACACCTGTATGAGAAGAACTCTTGTTCCGGGTGTAGTTCCATTTAATACATGAAATACAAAAGTTAATAACGTTTAATATTATATCTATACTTACTTACTTACTTATTTACTTACTGGCTTTTGAGGAACCCGGAGGTTCATTGCCGCCCTCACATAGGCCCGCCATTGGTCTCTATCCTGAGCAAGATTAATCCATTCTCTATCATCATATCCCACCTCCCTCAAATATATTTTAATATTAGCTTCCCATCTACGTCTCGGCCTCCCTAAAGGTCTTTTTCCCTCCGGCCTCCCAACTAACACTCTATATGCATTTCTGGATTCCCCCATACGTGCTACATGCCCTGCCCATCTCAAACGTCTGGATTTAATGTTCCTAATTATGTCAGGTGAAGAATACAATGCGTGCAGTTCTGTGTTGTGTAACTTTCTCCATTCTCCTGTAACTTCATCCCTCTTAGCCCCAAATATTTTCCTAAGCACCTTATTCTCAAACACCCTTAACCTATGTTCCTCTCTCAAAGTGAGAGTCTAATTTTCACAACCATAAAGAACAACCGGTAATATAACTGTTTTATAAATTCTAACTTTCAGAATTTTTGACAGCAGACTGGATGATAAAAGCTTCTCAACCGAATAATAGCAGGCATTTCCCATATTTATTCTGTGTTTAATTTCCTCCCGAGTATCATTTATATTTGTTACTGTTGCTCAAAGATATTTAAACTTCTCCACCTCTTCAAAAGATAAATTTCCAATTTTTATATTTCCATTTCGTACAATATTCTTGTCACGAGACATAATCATATACTTGGACTTTTCGGGACTTACTTCCAAATCTATCTCTTTACTTGTTTCTATACTAATAATAAATCTTTAACCGAAATTTTTCTGGTAATTTTCGCTTTTCCAAAAAAAAAATTGGTGTTAACATTCCTTTCAAACAATTGGACTCCTAAACTTCCATCGAAACGACTCTGTGTCTCCCAACAAATCAGGAAATGTTATTTGCATACTATTTAACCAAATTGTTTACAGCGAGTTGCAATGTATTAGGCCTACACAAAGATTTGGACGTGAAATGAAATGAAGTACCAGCATATGTTTAACATGAGAGGTGTTTGGTCACAGAATATGAACCAGTATAGATAAACAGGGCATTCGTTACGCGTGTGGCTAGTTGTTTGGAAATTTCCGTGTATTTACAAATCCTAACAAAGGGTGGTTAGGGGACACTAAATAATTCAAACATTCCCCGCTCTTGCCTGAATAATTAGCCGCTAGCTGCGTGACGTTAGTATATGAAATTAGTTATCTGTTTTCGTGTGTCGTGTTGATTGTACACACGTCATAACGATCCAGACCATTGTGTGCATTCCTTGCTGAACCGTTTCCTCATATTTATGCAGTTTCGAGAGATGTTTCATCGTAAACGACTGGGCATAACGCAATACTAATGTAACATTTTAAACAGTTCAGAGATAGAGTTCAATAACTGGAATATAACCTGTATTTTTACTACCATTCATCAGATGGTCTACCGCAGCCGTGGCGAAAATGTGATCGTGCGCCGAGCCACTCTGTAACCTGCAACGTGCATAGCACCTATGGAGGGAGGCGGACACCCGAAGGGGAAATGAAGCAACTGTCTGACTTATTAACGGATTTTATTTTTCCTTACGTCAAGCACTTAAATATAATTTTATACAGTATAAGGTTACAAACTAATGTTTAGTACGTACAACGAAGAAAGAAATGAACAAGAAAACATAAGACACAATATCACAACCTAAAATTAACTGTCTTCAGAATGTATCTGTTACACAGTTTCAAAATCAGGAATTATGTCACTTACTGCCAGTCGTAGTTGATCATGAAGGTATTTGTCTATTTTCGTTGTTGAAAATAATTTTTCACAAACGTAAGTTGTAGAGAACATGACTTCAACAGAGCAAGCGAAAGAACGAAGCTTCGGATATTTATTTTTTGGCAAAGATTTGAAAAGTTCAACATTTGTCAAGTCCTTACATCTAGCTTTCATTTAACATCACATTGTAAATCTGTGCGTTTAAATTGAAGATGTAACCCCATTATTCGTATATCTGCTGAAAAAGGATCGACGTACATAGATGATGATGATGATGATGATGATGATGATAATAATAATAATAATAATAATAATAATAATAACAGTTAACCTTTTAATGTTTCATGAGTGGTATGTAGTATAATGCCGTTTTATGTTATACAACCGTTTTCCTCGTGATACTTGTGAAGAAATCATACATTTAATATCCTCGTCATATTGGCAGCAAAAAATGCGTCCTCCCATCCTATTTGAAACTTTCGTTTTTGTAGAGGTACATGGTTTCGAGAGAGACATTGCCACGACGCCACTCGCAGGTCAGAGACAAATACAAATGGAACGAAGTTTGACTCCGGTGAGCGCGAGTCACATTTTCGCCACGGCTGGTCTACTGTGTCAGAAGAGAAGGTAGCTTACAGTAGCACTAGTAAGAAAAAAGTTGTAATCTAACTAAAATGAAACAGATATTATTCTACATACTTTCTTTACTTTAGGATTTAGAGAAAATCTTCTAACATTATTATAATTTTACCTCGATGATTAAATTTTTAATGTACATCAATGAATGAGTAACATTTGATTTACAAAACCATGAATTCATATTGTTTATTGCTACAATTAGTTTTATTCCCAGAAAAATATAATACAAATTAATATTGTAAATATACAAAATTGTAGCACTCCCCTGAAAGAGAGTGATTTCGAGCTCCGGAGAGGGTTCGATACATGATCCGTTCAGAGCAGAAGTGGTGAAAGTAAAAAATGTGTCATGAGGGTTAAAGTAAACATTCTGTAAAATACAGCGCAAAGTAGCAATTAATATTCCATTTATTTAAACTATTAGTAGTCAGTGAATAGCACAAGGACATACTAATTGCTACTCTGCGCTGTATTTTACAACATTTTTACTTTAAACCTCATTACCCAATTTTGACTTACACCACTTTTGCTCTGAACGGCTCACATAAAAAAGTTACATACATAAGTTATAATAAAGTAATATTTAGCAATTAATATGTATCATAACAAATTGCTTACATACGTTTTTAAATTTGAAACTCTTGCATTTAAATACTGGGTGTTCAGTTCAAAATGTGTCATGGCTCGCTGTATGCCATCATATGGCTAGCCGATGAGCCTAGAGAATTCAATCTTCCTACACTTCCGCAGAGGTGTACAACCTAAGAGGCAGAAAAGTTGCCTAACAAGTACGGCGTTCATTCTGAAGAGTAGTACCGATACGTATGGTAACGCCGGTAGTGGCAGGAATGTGAACTGTTTGGAAATACGTACTGTCGGGATATGGGGAGAGGGTTAAGAAGATTACTTACGTATTTGTTGACATTAACTTCGACGGTCAACATGGACACGGAGCATTTGATTTGTGTTGTGGAATGTTACCGTACGCAACCGATGATAACAAATACCCTGCGTACGACTTGCCGGCGCAAAACACAGTTCGAAAGAGGTTATGGTAGCACACAGACCGTACAGACCGCCATCTGTTGCTACGACGTTCAAGTTATACCCTACACGTTCTCAAGTTCAGATTGAAGAACGCCTTAAATTATAGGCAACTTCTCTAACATATAAGCTGAAACTCGCTTCAAATCGGTGACCCAACAACAGTGACGTCATGACACACTTTGAAATGAACACCCAGTAGATGACGGTATTTCTTTATTAATTTGTTATAAATTCTAGGGCCAATATTGCTACAATAATTGAAAGCAGTGCTCGTTAAACACTTGGGTTTAGACCAGGCATGCACAAACAGCGCTCAAAGAGCGCGCGCGCTCCTTCGGAGCGGGAGAGCGGTGTCTATCGCTCGCCGAAACGGAGAGGAAGATACGTCAGAATGACATAGACTTGCTATAGGTAGAGGAGAGGGAAACGACCACTCAGTTATCTAGTGGAGTGCAGTGTGTAGGCCTATTCTCAGTAACTGTTTCACGTTGCTTACCTATTGCTACAGTACAGTATGGAGGAATCTAAAAGACGGAACGTAACATTTAAGGATTTACAGCTCGAACTTATTGATCTTCATGTGACCTAAGGGCTAAAGATCGTTTGAATAATACTACTGGCCTGGTTGAGTTTTACAAGACTAAACATTAACAATAATATCCACGACTACACAGGCTGGCTGTGAAAATGATTGGTATGTTTGGCTCAACATTTATATTTGTGAGCAAATGTTTTCTATAATCAACTTTAATAAAGGCAGACATCGAACTTCTGTAACTGATGTTTCATTACGATCAGTAGGCTACTGTTCCTTTCAACTGCCAACAGCATAAAACCTCGTTTTGGTGTACTGATAAATAAAAATATAACAAAATGATGTTGTACATTTAAGTAGCTATAGAATTTCTATTAATTTTGTAAAATAAATATTTCTTTATTAATTAATAATAGTCCAAGATAGTTTTGCAAACACTGAACGGGAATTCATTTCATAAGCACTCGTAATAGTACTTCCTCTTGTGTATATTTTGTAAGAGATCACCCCTTCTTCCAGTCCACCCTTATACAGAGCGCAGCTAATATCTGCATTCCGCTCATGAGCTGTGGGCCGGCTCGGAGAGCACAAAACTTGTGCAGGCCTGGTTTAGACGATCGCAATTCTCGCTTTTTAATTAAAGTTCATATTTCAATTACACTTTCCTACTTCCGAGTGTGAAATCGCGACTTCAGCCTCCAAGAAAAATGAAGACATTGTCACGCACTAGCAATTATAAAACAAGTGCCTCCAATTAGCATGCAACAGTGGAAGAAATGACGCCACGCGAATAGTTATACTTTGTCGTTACAAGCTTTACTCGGTTTATAAGACAACAGATGTTATTGTATATGCAATTATGTTTATTCATTTCTGTTTCTTATTTGTTTCGAAACATTCACTCAGTAGCCAACACCATAGCCCCGTCGCTTTTATTTCCGGCAGCCAATCACGTTGCAGGACGGCTACATTTAAACGTGTGCGTCTTGTCGTTCCCTGCTGATGACGTTACGCACTTCATAAGGCTCGATAAATAATATAATCGCCCGCCGTTTTGGTTCTTTCGTTGGCGCTCGCAGAAAGCATACGAGGACGTTATTTGCCGCTCAATTATTTGCTGGATTACAGTGCGTTTGATTTGTTAATATAGCAGCTACGAATTGATAATGTTTAACTGTGCGGCAAATAGATTCCTCGTCTGGTAGCTCGGCAACGAAAGAACAAAAATGACGAACGATACTACCTACCTAGATTTTATGCAGCTTTCACTTTCTAAGGCGTAAGCAAAGAGGAGTAGTCACGCCGGAAATAACAGCGACGCGACTATAGTAGACAGTGCAAGATGGCGGGTGTATTGCATGAGTATACACGAGAAAATCAGCGCGCGATTGTGCGTTTTTTATGGGTCAAAGGATTGTCTACAGAAGTGCATCGCGAAATGAGTCTTGTGTATGATGAGATTTAATCTATCAAGGAAAGCTGTGTTCAATTGGATTCAAGTAGGGCTGGGGACGGAGCGGTTCGATTCGAAGCAGTTACTGTGACGTCATTACCCGGTTGACCAGAGTACAAATTTGTGGCGGCAGATTTAAATTTAGATAGATTGAGTGTTTTACAAGCTTTGTAGTAAAGCGCTTTTGCTTTGCCAATTTACGAGAAAAAAAAAGTGCTTCTCTTCATTCCAAAATGGCGGTTGCAAATTTTATTTGTGTGATTACAACCATTTGCGGCGTTATTATATAGGAAAGCCCTATTTAACCTTCAGTGTTGTTATATATGATAGACGAAATTAAATTGATAATAGTACATTATGCAACGAGCCTATAATGATAGTAATTAAGACGCGAGTATGTTTGTTTATGAATCGAGCGCAAGCGAGTTTCATATTTTTCAAACGAGCGTCTTAATTACCATTATAGGCAAGTTTCATACGACTTTTTATGTTCGACCATATTTCTAACTTGAAATTATTCAGGAGTATTCATTTTATTCGTATCTAACTGAAGAGTGGAAGTGACCTTGTGCATCGCTCGTAAATTGTGAGATGTGCGTAGACGCGAAAGTATTGACTTTTCCGGGGAACAATAATGTCATTGACTTTGTTATAATCTACAGAATAACATGAAATAATTTTGATATAACCTGGAAATTGATTTAGAATTGAAAAACGAGATGACAAATTGAATTTATTTCAATATTATTTACAATTAACGCTAACTATTGTAGTCACAGAACATAACCTTGTGCGACAGTATTGGATTTCCAGCCTCCGTGACGTTTCCCTCGTTGTCTTTCGATTGCATATCCGAGAATTATCGAAAACCTGAACTTTAATGAATAGCTGTACTTTAATGACATGCATTAAAGGACTGTTACCAGGTGTATAATTACTACATTTCGGCATGGTCGAGCATAAAAAATTTATAATACTAACAGCTAATAAATTAACATGTGAGGTAAACGTTAAACGCTGCAGCTAAGTAAAAAAGAAGATAGAAAGAAACGGGCTCCATGAAGCGCTGCCTAAAGCGCTTAAAAAATAACACACAGAATTATTTACCATTACGGAAAGTGGATAAAATAATCAATAAAACGTGGAATTTGTAGTTTCAAGATAAAAACATTTGAATTGTAAGCTGGTGACTGAAGTCTTCAACTTCCCTCTAACACGTAGACTTCAGAACTGACGCCGAAGTTAAGGTCGCTGTTTACTCGAGGTAAGGTAGGACGTCACGTAAAGCAGCATTCAGCAGTAGCTACGAAATAAGGCAAACACAGACACAGGGGAAGGCAGTAACCGGACTTGATTGTCTTTATGACGCTTCATTTGCTACGTGGTTCTTATTTCGCACTGCCGACCGGTCGATGGATCGATGAAGAGGCTTCGGGCCTTGGGGAACCACTGCTAACACCTTCAACATCACAATGGCAGAATCAAACTCCAGCTCCAATTTTAGGGTCATCGAGAATCAATACAGAGATGATAGAAAACTTTAGTCCAGTTCCGGACCTACATTTAAGACCAGAATTTGCTCGGAGCCTAGTGGTTAGCCTCACTGTCTTCCACTATGGCGAGCCGGGTTCGATCCCCGTCTGGGTCATGAAGGTGGAAAAGTCAGAAAATTCACCGTACACTGAAAGAATATTGCACACTTTTATCACTGTCAATGTGGTGCTATAAACCAATTCTCAATACTTTTATCACAGCCACAACACATTTTAATTCGTATTGTATTATCTAGAATTATTACTACACTAGCCGTACCCGTGCGCTCCGCTGCACCCGTTAGAAATAAATATAAAGTAATTACATAATTAAAATAGGACGTTTGATCCAGGGAATACTCGTGTTTGATAGAAGGATAAATCGTTTAATATGTTACTTAATTTAAATTATATTTAAATAATTAAAATGGAATCATTTTGGTCCAGAGACACTCATTTGGTGCAATGACAATTCCTTTAACATGTTTCTTAATTTTTATTACATGCATCCATAGATCAATGAACATTGACATCATTTAGATTTAATGTGTATACTTTATTTTACTTGTTATATGTTTCCATTGAATTATGGTAATAACTTAATTTTAACTCTTGTTTTTTTTACGTATTCAGTAAATGACGCTTGGCCCACTATGGTTCTGAACCCTTCAAATAACTTAAATTATATTATATTATATAAAAGTGTGTTGATAACGGATGTACCCCGATAAGTAAGTTATCAATTTGTTATGGGGGCTCTTGAATCTCAGGAGGAACAAATTTTATTTTACAACAGGGCAACATAATCTGCTTGGCTCATTACCCAAATTTTTTGCATTGCATTTAATGCATATGTATTTTATGTATATTAACTCGATTCAATTGAGCATAGTTAAAATTTGGATTATAAAATAATGAAATGCTAAGCTAACATATTATTACTGCATACTAAATCAATACACTCTCGTTGTTCGTTAATTCTCTGAGATAAACATTATTTTAAGAAATACAGGAAACGAATACACAGAATAGCCTATCAAGTTTTCTGTGCATAAGAAGCTATTTTAATCTTACCTGTCCTCGATTCACTCAGAAGTTACTGTGATAACATTATAGCATTATGTCCGTACAGAGAAACTACACTTTCCAATGGTGAAATAATAATTAATTACACAAATCGGTTAATTTAGCTTCCGATATTGTGTCATACAAACACAGAAACATTTTCTGTAGGCTATGATTCATAGCTTTCGCTTGTTGTTGACCAAGGGCCCTTATAGACAAAGTCATTTGTTTATTTCATTGCACGGCCTTAGATGGCAGTTATTTTAATTTTAAAAATCATTTATCTCATTAAATATCAGTCCTATCAAAATTTTTCTAAGAATAAAACTTATCGGAAATGATTTTTAAAGAAATGTTTGTTATGTAACATTTTTCATAAAAATCAATAATAAACGAGATATTTCGATTTATTTAATTCAGGCCCCCTTATAACCCCCCTTTTAAATAATGCATTTTGAATGCCATATAGCCTATAATCTAAGTTACAACGAACTTAATTTATATTCCAATTTTCATCGAAATCGGTTCAGCCATTATCGCGTGAAAAGGTAACGAACATACAGACAGACAGACATACAAACAAAAATTTCAAAAAAGCGATTTTCGGTTTCAGGGTGGTTAATTATATATGTTAGGACCAATTATTTTTGGAAAATCGAAAATTACCAGAAAAATTTCGGCTACAGATTTATTATTAGTATAGATTAACACATTTAATATATCACAAAACATACACTGAACGAACTAAATGTAATTATTATGAAAGTCGCCATAAGTTATTTTCTTCCTTACATTACGATCCACTTCCACTAGATGGCCCCCGACACGAGTAGCAGGGTCGGCAATACATGAAAACGAAATGATATTAACGTGAGGAATGATACTACAGGTGTGTAGTATAATGTGACAGGGTAGGTTAAATTAGGTGTGTATTATGTGACAGGTTAGGTTAGGTTTGGTGTGAAGTATTATGTGAGAGCTTAGGTTAGATTTGATGAAGTGTGTAGTATCATTACTATGTTGGCGACACTGAAACCTACCGTAGAAGAAGGTAAAGTCGATCAAAATTTTGCAATTTTGTTATGATATTGAGGTTATGCAAGGGAGCGAAGTTCCTCAGAAAATAGCATTTTGTCGTCATATCCTTCACTTATGAAGGCACGTTACAAGAATTGAATTACAATATATCAAAAACTGATTTTTTTATTTGACTTGTGATCGAAGTTACCTGCTTAAATAGGGTAAAGTCGATCATCATTGAATTTTTAGTTTAAGATTGATTTTAAAATATTGTGGAGTAAAGTCGATCACTGTTTATGTTAAAAAAAACAAAACAAATTAAGTGTATTACATATATTTTATTTGCTGTAAGGGGTATAAAAACAATAATAATCTCCAATATATGCCTATAGCATTATATAGTGTATCTTTTGTTACTGTGATTATACTATTCGATACAATTAGGCCTATAGGTCTCCACTGTACAGACGTGACTATGATTGCCAACTTATAAAACATAAAAAACACATTTTAATAGTTCACATACCAACAAACAAAGATTTAAGAATTCAAAATTTACATTGAAATACCACACTTCAATTATAATATAAAATGCAAATCAACATTGCACAGGTTTATGTCAGATGTTATTTGAAATCTTCCCCTCCTCATGTCACGTTAGAAACTACGTTGTTCTCATCGTCAGGTACAGAGGGGTGTGCAAAATATGTTCCTTTGGCAGTGCTTCTCTTACGCAAGAAATTCGCCATAAATTCGTCTTCCTCTTTCCCCACTATCCCATCAATGTAAGCTATACTATGACACTTTTCTGTTTATAAGTGCTAGTTGGCTGTATTTCGGTGAACAATATTTATTCTTCCTGCTGGTTCTATCTGTTTCGAGTAGGTCGATGGTATGAGCGACTTAACCCTACAAAGGTATAAGTCTTCTTAAAATAATAAATTTCAATAATAAACTTTCCGAACTGCAAAACTAACTTATTATTTCAGAATACAGTCTCAACGAAAAGTACTTGCGTATACTTCCTGTCTCCTTTCACAGCTGACGATAATTTAGAGTTTGTTCTCATTTAAGAGAAAAAGTTGAAAATAACAATTTTCACTTCAACGGTAATTACACTGTGTTCCCATTGTCGGCATTGGCAGGCTTTTTGTTGTCCCTCTCGCTTACATTTGCAATGTCAGGCAATGAAGCGAGCATAACAAAATTTTAACAAGTAACTGAGAAAATATATAATTTTCAATAAAAATCGCAAATGATCGATTATACACCCACTGATTGACTTTACCCACTTCTACGGTACTGTCACATTAACGAAATATGGCCGTATTCTTTATTTACGTACGATTCTCGTATAAGTAAGGTACGTATTTAGGGCGTTAGGTGCCCATATAGCTCTCCCAGTGATCACATCAATTTCTACTAAACAATACTAAGGCCGTGTCTCAAAGCTCAAGTCCACACTACACACTAGTGACTAGCAACTAGGTGACTTGTAAACTATACACTGGGGAGCTTTGGAAATGTATGCTTGAAACATGGCCTTGTTCATATACTATTTTTCTAAAAACCATGACATCATGGTGCAGCACTAAATTAAGAAGGCAGTGTCCTAATGCAGTTTCATTGCGAATTATGTGGAAAAGATGAGGGCTTAATATATTACAATAATGTTTAAAACATTGTACAGAAGGTACTAACAATGTCAGTGTTCAAAATTAACGTGTTATTCTACATTATATTTACATTATTTCACTTCCAAAGCATTTTCAGATTTCATAACCCCAATTGCTGATGAGGTATTCATGTTTGTTTAGTGAACAGTCAACAATCCAGCAAGCATTTTCGTTTACTAGCTACTACGGACTTAATTGCTATGCACTATGTAGCTTTGGATCATAACTTCTGACGTCACATCCGGCTATTTAGTCAACGATCTAGTTCACTTCAGCTGAAAATGTAGCTTTGAGACACGGCCTAAAAATCCAAAGCATTTTCAAGGTATTGTAGGAAGTTCCTATAGTGGCTGGGACATAAGTAACCTTCATCCGGACAGTGACTAAACATCAGCTATCCTCTCCTCTTAAGACATTCCGCCCATTTCTCTTATTCCGCTGTAAGGGGATCGCGAAATTGAGATCTTAACGTTAGTTATATCTTTCGCCATGTGTATCAGCTCCCGATCTGCGATGTATTCTAGCTGCTCTTCGCCTCTTGATGTATATTTTCGTCACATACTGTCTATAAGCATAAAGCGACAGATTCTGGTCACACGCCGACACAATCTCTGCATGTCATATTGCGCTACCTACATTCTATTGACCTCTTTTCTCTTACACATTATTATTTCTCCTTGCGGTGCCAACAGCCGTGAAATGAGACTCCCTTACCCGTGTCACGACGCCCGCTCGCCCGACCGAGACGCGGAATTGGCCGTCGGTTTGTTAGGGAAAATGTTGCCGTTGTTTGCTTGGCGATGCGTATCGCATTTATAATGCTGTACACTGCTTGCCGCTGTTATCCCGCGAAGGGTTTGATCCCACGCCAACTGAAATGGTACGTTTCAACTTTCTCATTATTGTCCTCATTTATTATAATATTGGCACAGACAATTGTGGAGAAATATTGAAAAAATTCTGAAGCTATTTTTATGCTGAGTGCTCAAAGATATCAATTATTTTATAATAACAAAAACTAATAACCATTATCTATTATTCCGTTATACAGAGGTGTGAAAATTATTAGAATAATCTTAATTTTAAAGGTTTTTTAACAGTTCCTTCACAAATATTAATTGAAATGACGAATCAAATTGGTATATATTACTATACTGATGTAGGATATATTTACTACTAACAATGGCGGAAAGCATTGTAGTATATTGGTATTTTTCTTATTTTACAATTGTTATGGCAATTCAGAAATTATTATATTATGTTGGCGGAATTGGAAACATAAAAATTATATGCACAAAACAGATGTATACGTTCATTTGAACCTTCACAACAATGTAAATGCAAAGAACAATTTGTTTAAAGCATTTCTTAATTAATTTTTTATGTTTCCAATTCCGTCAATATAATATAATAATTTCTGAATTCCCATAACAATTGTAAAATAAGAAAAATACCAATGTACAACAATACTTTCCGGCATTGTTAGTAGTAAATATATCCTACATCAGTATAGTAATATATACCAATATTCATCAATTCAATGAATATTTGTGAAGGAACTATTAAAAAACCTTTAAAATTAAGATTATTCTAATAATTTTCACACCTCTTAGGTATGTTACAAATAGAGACGAGAATTTCATGTACTATAAAATCCCAAAATATGCATGCATTCATGCACTATGAAACTATGAAATATGCACGATCAAGCGAAGAATACATTAAAATATGCACTTTCATTTTTGTTCCAAATTACTTATTTCACTTCACTTCACTTTTTTGAAGGCCTGATATCTTTGAACGCCAATGTAAATAACATAGATACCAGTTTTTATACTGCGTGTTCAGTTCAAAGTGTGTCATGGCTCGCTGTATGCCGTCATGTGACTAGCCGATGAGCCTAGAGAATTCAATCTTCCTACACTTCCGCAAAGGCGTATTACCTATGTGCCAGAGAAGTTGCCTAGCGAGTACGGCGTTCATTCTGAAAAGTACGTACTGAAACGTACGGTAACGCCGGTAGTGGCAGGAATGTGAATTGTTTGGAAACACGTACTGAGGTGAGTTTTTTTTTTTCTTACTGTCGGGATATGTGGAGAGGGTTAAGACGATTACTTACGTATTTGTTGACATTAACTTCGACGGTCAACATGGACACGGAGCATTTGATTTGTGTTGTGGAATGTTGCCGTACGCAACCGATGATAACAAATACCTTGCGTACGACTTGCCCGCGCAAAACACAGTTCGAAAGAGGTTATGGTAGCACACAGACCATACAGGCCACCATCTGTTGCTACGACGTTCAAGTTATACCGTACACGTTCTCAAGTTCAGATTGAACGCCTTGAATAATAGGCAACTTCTCTGACATAAAAACTGAAACTCGCTTCAAATCGTTGGCTCACAACAGTGACGTCATGACACATTTTGAAATGAACACCCAGTACTTACGTTATATTAATGGTTAATTTTTATTGATATAATACTTACAATGGCTTTTAAGAAACCTGGAGCTTCATTCCCTTCACACAAGCTTGTCTCTACCATCATATTCCACCTTCCTCAAACCAATTTTAACATTATCCTCCCATCTACGTCTCGGTCTCTCCAAAGATCTTTTCCCCTCAGGTCTTCCAACTAACACTCTATATGCATATAACACCATGTAGAGTATCCAAATTTTCTTGCTAGTTTTACTGCTTACATCAATCAATCAGTAGTGTCTTGAATTTTCAGCTTTATGTAATAATAATAATAATAATAATAATAATAATAATAATAATAATAATAATAATAATAATAATAATCCGTGTCGCTACAGCCCTTGAAGGGCCTAGACCGACCAGCCGGCTGCTGGCCTTACGCCCACATGTCGAAGCAGAGGTGGACGTTCATCCAACCAGAATGGAGGTATCGTGTGGTTAGCACGATGATCCTCCCAGCCGTTATAGCTGGCATTCTCAACCGGATTTCGCTACCTATCGTAGCTCCCCAAGTGCATCACGATGCTGGGTGGGCACTGGTTCCATACACTGGCCGAAATTTCATGAGAAAATTTCTTCCCCCATGAGGCATCGAACCAGCGCGCATTCCGTAGCGCGAGTCCTAGGCAGATGCCTTAGGGTACGTATACGTTGGAGCGACGATAAACTATAAAAGAAGCAGCGATGCTATATCAGGGAGAATTGAAGCATGCATTGTCATTGAGGTGTGCATATTGGAGTAACGATAAAAGCGACGAAAATGAAAAGTACCATTTTCTTCGCTCTTGTCGTTTATATGATATCTGATTAAGATAATATTATCTGTATAATTACCGGTGGTTGTCAATATATCCGAATAATAATCGATTTATTATTATTTCGGCATATTAAATTAATTATTTTAGATATTGGCAAATTGATCAGTTGTGTTATGTGATCACAAGAACCAATCACAACACAACGAATTTATACTATCTTTGGGATGAGAAACGGGTTTAATTTTGTACGTATTTAAGTTATATTAACCTTGAACTTAGCACCTGATATTTCCTATATATCTTCTTTTATTAAGTGGATGCATAGAATATCTTCTACTGATAAATCAAAATGTTCGCTTCCCGCGTCCTCGTTGCTCCGATATGAACACTTGATTCTTTGATAATACCAAAGCGCCGCTAGATTGTTTCTTTTATCGTTTATCGTTGCTCCAACGTGTACCTACCCTTAGACTGCGACGCCACGACGCGGGACTTTATGTAAAAATAGTAGCATAAATTTTCATTTTTTCTATCCTTTCTTGTTTTTAACTTGAGAACTTTGAATTGAATGGCAGTTATAGGGGCCGCCAAGAGGTAGGCTGGTGTAAAGTGCAGATGCGCCTCTTCCATCCCGCATAAATGCAATCTCGATAAGGATCCACTGCAATGATGACTCCTCTCTCAGATAACGTTCTGCATGGATCGAAGCGTCCCACATCGTGCTAAACAGCAATATATCAGCGGTAGTGTACGCTCAGTGTTAACAGTCTTACGAAGATAAATCCAATATGGCGGATACGATGTTTGCTCTAAGACCGAACTAGACCGCAGAAACTACAAAACACAAATCCCTCCTCTTTTCCACCCCCTCTCCGTGTGGCCATTCCACCCACTCTGTGAACATGCTAATGTGTTGTGTGGTCATGCGAGATAAGGGATGCTTGCCTTCCAGGCGGTCATTCCGAATATATCAACAGTAAAGAGGATCACGTCCGCGGTTTTCTTGGTCACCGAGGGGGAATACAATAGTTGACCGTAATTTGTAGTCATGGATCTGCAGGGCACATAATTTTGCCCGTGTAGACAGCCCGCATTTAGAAAGTTAGAAGCGATGTTGAAGTGCTTGATATAGTGACTAAAAAGTCATTCACAGGACGTGAAGTAAGGACGGACATAACATAGGATTGTAAAAGTCTGGACGTTTCCGAAGTCACCTAGGCTGTGCTCAAATAGTGTTAATATAAAAATAAAAAATGACTCTCACGAAAGCGACAAACTTTACGCACGTATCAGCAATCGTAGAGTTATAGTCGCGACGCTGTTATTTCCGGCGTGACACCTCCTCTTTGCTTACGTCTTAGGAAGTCAAGGCTCTATAAAGTCTAGATAGGTATTATCGTTCGCCATTTTTGTTCTTTCGTTGCCGAGCTACCAGACGAGGGATCTATTTGCCACACCGTTAAACATTATCATGTCGTAGCTCCTATGATAATAAATCAAACGCACTGTAATTCAGCAAATAATTGAGCGGCAAATAACGTCCTCGTGTGCTTTCTGCGAACGGCAACGAAAAAGCCAAAATGGCGGGCGATTATATATTAAGTAGTTATCCAGCCTTAGAAAATTCTTAACATCTTCATCAGCGAATCACAAGACGCACACGTTTAAATGTAGCCGATCTGCAACGTGATTGGCTGCCGGAAATTAGAGCGACGGGACTATAGTATAGTATAGTATATAGGGTGTTTCAAAAATAGAGGGCATAATTTCAGGTATGTATTCCCCATGTGTAAACAACACAAAAGTTCCTTACAACATGTGTCCGGAAATGCTTGGTTTCCGAGTTATGGCCTTCAAAACAGTGATATTCACCGGAACGTTTTTCTCCCCGTAGGTAGGTGCCATGTGAGAAGATATTAACAGAGGGCACTCTGACAGTTAATTCCGAGGAAAAGGGTACATTGAGTGTTGTGTTTGGCGTTGTACTGTGCGATATGTACTCAAATCAGAAGCTGACAGAAGTGAACTTCGTGTACGGTAAGGCGGACGGCAATGCTGCGTTGGCTCGTTGTTTGTACCAGGAGAGGTACCCTGATCAATGGATAGGTAGAGGTGGTCCAATTGCTTGGCCTCCACGCTCACCTGATTTGAATGCTATCGATTTCTACTTGTGAGGCCATTTTGGTGTATTCGTCTCCGGTACCTGACATGAAATCCCTTCGGAATCGAATTGTGGCAGGTTGTGAGGAAATACGCAATACTCCTGGAATTTGGGATCGTGTTCGCAGGGCCATGAGACATCGATGTGAGGCCTGTATTCTAGCAGTAGGTGGACATTTTGAACATCTGCTATAAAGGCAACTGCTTGCGGGAAGAAAAACACACTGATGAATATCATTGTTTTGAAGGCCATAACTCGAAAACCAACCATTTCCGGACACATGTTGTAATGAACTTTTTGTATTGTCTACATATGGGGAATACATACCTGAAATTATGCCCTCTATTTTTGAAACACTCTGTATATTTACTCTATGACACTAATTCACGCAGTGTCTTACATCTGAGACTTAGGAATATTCAATCGTCTCATTCTTTTCTAGGGAAACTGTACATCATCATTTTCCCCAACACTTTTTTTTACCCGTCTCAGTAAAATTGTCACATATTGAGAACTAGCAGAACTATTTCAAAGTTTGTCAGTTTGTTATATCTTGATTAATATTTGTTACTTAGGCTATAATGAAACTAACATCTGTCCATTCTTATTAAAGTTGAGCGCTGCTGAGTGTTCCTCTACAAGGGGTTAGACTTGGTATTTTTTTCTCGAAAATCAGCTTGTGTTCGGGATTCCCATTCTGATGCTACTGTATCCTATGAGAATCAGGATGGAATACAACACCGCCTCCAGTACCTCGACATGGCCAGTATTTCCGGAGATTAGAGACTGAAACCTGTTAGTTTGGTCAGAAAATAAGACTAGAAAAAAGTGGAATAGATTTGCTCGAAATTTGGGAAAGTTGGCTTAACATATTTTAGTGGATTTTAGGTAAGATAACCGGGAAAAACATATGTATAATAATAATAATAATAATAATAATAATAATAATAATCAGGTGTGAATATTTTTTTGTATAACCCGAAATGTTAAAGTATTGAAGTCTTATAAAATAATAAATTAATGGATTGAAATTATTTAAACTAATCTATACTAATAATAAATCTGTAGCCGAAATTTTTCTGGTAATTTTCGATTTTCCAAAAATAATTGGTCCTAACATATATAATTAACCACCCTGAAACCGAAAATCGCTGTTCTGAAATTTTTGTTTGTATGTCTGTCTGTCTGTATGTTTGTTACCTTTTCACGCTATAATGGCTGAACTGATTTCGATGAAAATTGGAATATAAATTAAGTTCATTATAACTTAGATTTTAGGCTATATGGCATTCAAAATACGTTATTTAAAAGGGGGGTTATAAGGGGGCCTGAATTAAATAAATTGAAATATCTCGCTTATTATTGATTTTTGTGAAAAATGTTACATAACAAACGTTTCTTTAAAAATAATTTGCGATAAGTTTTATTCCTTGAAACATTTTGATAGGACTGATATTTAATGAGATAAATGAGTTTTAAAATTAAAATAACTGCCATCTAAGGCCGTGTAATGGATTAAAAAACAAATGACTTCGTCTATAAGGGGCCTTGGACAACAACAATCGAAAGCTATGAAAGATAGCCTACAGAGAATGTTTCTGTGTTTGTATGAAGTAATATCGGAAGCTAAATTAACCGATTTGTATAATTAATGATTATTTCACCATTGGAAAGTGTAGTTTCTCTAGATGGACATAATGCTATAATGTTATTACAGTAACTTCTGATATAATATAATATAATATGATATAATATAATATAATATAATATAATATAATATAATATAATATAATATAACGTAATATAATATAATATAATTTGAGTTATTTGAATGGTTCAGAACCATAGTGGGCCAAGCGCCATTTACTGAATATGTAGAAAACAAGGGTTAAAATTAAATTATTACCATAATTCAATGGAAACCTATAACAAGTAAAATAAAATATACACATTAAATCTAAATGATGTCAGTCTTCATTAAACTATGTTTGCATGTAATAACAATTAAGATACATGTTAAAGGAATTGTCATTGCACCAAATGATTGCTCTCTGGACCAAAATGATCGCATTTTAATTATTTGGATGCAATTTAAATTAAGTAACATATTAAATGATTTATCCTTCTATCAAACACTAATGTTCCCTGGATCAAACGTCCTATTTTAATTATGTTATTACTTTATATTTATTTCTAACGGGTGCAGCGGAGCGCACGGGTACGGCTAGTTCAGAATAAAATTAGAATCTGGGAACCCAGACTACAATGTTCTGTAAAACTGCAATTAGGTGTAAACCAGGTTCTACTGTACTGTATTTCGTAGATGTCTTTTATCCCTTTTCTTTTTTAGAGCCCATTGACTCCTGTTTTGAGTTTAATATATTCTTTGGCGTCTAGACCAGCGTTTCTCAAACTTTTTTGAAGTGAGGACCACTTTTTTAAGTCAGAACAGTTCCACGGACCACCTTACTCTTGTTTCCTTCGAAAACAAATTTATCACTTTTGTAGTATATTTTAATACCAGTAACAGTTATATTTTAAAAAAGAATTAATTAATTAAAATTGATTTAATTAATTTAATTTTATATTAGTATTAACTAATTGAGTTTCTGTTAATAGAAAAAAAAATCATTTTTGTTTCTTAATAAATCAAGGCTATTAGAATTTGGATAATCTTTAATTTATTAACTAAACAAAATAAATAAATGTTAGTACTCACATTAATGAGATGGATGAGCCTGCCGATTCTTGCACAGTTGTTCTATATTTGGGTGTATGCTGGTAAGCTTAAGTCGGAAATCGTCACATCGAGTCGATTTCGGTAGCCTGCTTTGTTTTTATTAGAGTTAATGATGAAAATTCTTTCTCACACAGATATGTAAAAGCAAACTGAATTATAATCTGTAAAGCACCATTGTACAGTTCACTGTATTCTCTTTTCACTTGTGATGAGGTCCAGAAATTAACCATACTTTCCGCTTGTAATTTCATTTTAAGTCCGGTTTCATTCGAGAGTTCAATTAACTGTTCTCTTTCACTCAAATGAAAGTTTATTTTCAATATCGCAATCACGAACCCATGAAAATTTGTCACATTTACTTGGAAAATAAGTTTAAAATTGTGACCTCAGAGTTTCGAGATGTGAACGTATGTCATTGCACAATTATTTTCCAATAACGAAATCATTTTCAACCAAAAAAGGACTTTAGGGTTAGAAATAGTGAAGAAAATGCTCTGTTTTACGGGACTGACCCGCAAACCAAGTTTCCTCTCGAACATCTTTATTTTCTCATGCGCATTGACAACAATCAAAGAATTACCTTGTAGAGAGAGATTTAGTATGTTTAGTTTTGAGAATACATCTGAAAGATATGCCAATGTACTTAGCCACATGTCATCAGCTGATGTGCGAGGAAAAGATGGCGAGAAACACCACGTTCATAGTGTTTAAAATCTCTGTTTTGATGTTGAGAGTAGAGTGGGAATTCGGTGGACAGATTGGGTAATAAATTTCATAAAATATGAGTACTTGGAGAAAAACTGAAAGGCGATTGCCATGTGTAACTTCCAAACTCTGAGATTTTCAGCTATAATGTGATACGCAATTCGTTTGAATATTATTTTTTCTTCTGTCCTTTTCGAAGGACCACAAGGGCCAGACCTCGAGGACCACAGGTCGTCCGCGGACCATAGTTTGAGAAACGCTGGTCTAGACCCTTATTGAGTGAGTACTGTATCTGTTTGCCTCGCAGGACGAACACGAGTGCTCCGTCATGTCCAGTCGGCCCAAGCAAGCTTCAGAGCTTCTGTCTGGGCATCCGTCTGAAGTGGAAGCTGGCTCCACATGCTCTGCTGTGACCTGTCTGAAGAGTCATGCCTCCATCACAGAGGACTGCACACCTTCCTCTGGACCATACAACAGAAATCGCTGTAGATTTGCTCGACTTTACTGGTGATAGGTAGTAATCATGCGGCATCTAGCGTCCATATGCCTGGGGCTAGATTATAGCATTACATTCTAATTGTTGTGGAATTGTACGTTTTATGTCATTTTATAAGGTTTTTACAGTCATTGTTTAAATTAGAATAGTACATTATGCAACGAGCTTATAATGATAGTAATTAAGAATCGAGTATGGATATTTATGAAACGAGCGCAAGTGAGTTTCATAATTTTCATACGAGCTTCTTAATTACCATTATAGGCGAGTTTCATACGACTTTTTATGCTCGACCATATTTCTAACTTGAAATTACAGGTATTCAGATGTATACATTTTCTTTGTATCTGACAAGATCGGAAGTGACCTTGTTCTAGGTCGTGAATTGTGAGATGTGCGCAGACGCGAAAGTATTGATTTTTTCCGAGGAACAATAATGTCATTGACCTTGACGTAGTCCCGTTAAACTTGATAATATTATAATATTATAACCTTGATTATTGAATTCGACATTGAAAAACGAGATGACAAATTGAATTTCTTCGAATATTATTTACAATTAACGCTAATTCGCGGGTGCTCGTGTAAAGGGGGTTAAGTTGATTTGACTAAACTGGAATAAGTACAGATTTGAACTATCCACAATTACTTTTCTCTTGTGTTAAAGGAGTTAAGTCATTCTTTCATCTATGATGCAGTTACAGTGCTCCATATTTTGTGACAAAGGGGTTTTGTTCAGTACCAAAGGAGAGAAGTTTACAAACCTTGCAATTTTACTTAACCCCCTTTACACGAGCACCCGCGAATTATTATAGTAACAGAACATAACCTTCTGCGACAGTATTGGATTTCCAGCCTCCGTGACTTTTCGCTAATTCTCTTTCGATTGCATATCCGAGAATAATCGATACTTGCGGTTTTATAACGGTACAAAGCTGACTTGTCATTGGCTGAAAGACCTGACCTTTAATGAATAGGTGTACTTTAATGACATGCATTAAAGGGCTGCTACCAGGTGTATAATTACTACATTTCGGCATGGTCGAGCATAAATATAGTTATGTTTCAGCTTTTTGTTGAATAGTTAGTATTTGTTTTCGAAAATTTGTTTTCTTTCATTGTCATTATACATAAAAATAATATTTTTAGAAAATTGTGTATGTCTTTGTTCTGGTTACTTACTTAACGTTCCGTGTTTCAATATTTCATGCGAGCGACCTCTGACAAGCAAACGTTCTGATGGGGTATTTCAGATAAAAAGTTATTTCTTTTTCTTCCACCATTTTAATAGTGTCAAAAGAAGTGGTTATAAAAATTTTGGCCACTCGACCGCAATTACGAGGCCGTCCAGAAAGTGATTTTCTCTGGGGCAGTTTATAGAAAAAAAAACACAATTGCATAGAAATATTTATTGAAACGGATACAGAAACTGTTGCGCTATTTGTCAACATATCCCATACTGGAATTGAGACATCTGTCATATCATAGGATCAATGTTTGTGCCGTAGAAGTCAGCCGCCTCAGATAGGAACCAGCGTTTGACTGCGTCTGCACCTCTCTCTATCGATCCCATGATACGAGAAATGTCTCAATTCTGATGGAAAATATGTTGAAAAATAGCTCAACAATTGCTGTGTCCGTTTCAATAAATTTGTCCAATGAAATTGTGTTTTTTTTCTGTTAGCGGCGCCTGGCGAACTTAATTTTTTACAGCCCTCGTAATTGGGGTCGAGTGGCCAAAATTTGTATAATCACTTCTTTTGACGTTATTAACATGGTGGAAGAAAAAACTTTTTTTTATCTTCCGCCATCAGAACGTTTGCTTGTGAGTATTACGATAACAGGTGTGATGCGTGTTGCAGGAATCATAGTACGGCGCATCTCTTTAAATGCCAACGTCTGCACTAGAGAAAGTTGCTGGCTGGATTTCGAAGAGAGCTACCAACCCAGACTACTTCGGGACTTTTAGAGCTTCGCCTAGGTGCCCCAGTTCTCGTCGACCGGGACTTCGGTTTGCCGCTTTATAATTGGGTGCGGACAGCGGCGACAACAACGAGGAGGCCTTGCGAAAGTGTGATCCTAGCTAGCCCAGAGGCTCGGCGTGAAGGAAGGGATTATACGGTGTGCCTACCCACCGGTGTTGTAACAAGTCCGTCCACCTAGCGGTGTTAACTGGGGTATTTCTTAAGATAGCCGTTGCCAATCATTGCCCTACTGGGCCGATTGAGTGGTAGCAGCTGATCTGCACCAGAGCGTGCGCCCTTTAGATTTCTGATTTGTATTTCACTTGTGTGTCCTCTATCTCAACAGCCTCCAGTACAGGGGAGCTTTCTATCACTGAAAGGAGATCTGAAATAGAGTAAAACCTCGATTAGACGCGCCCGCTTATTATACTATTCCGTGTATTACGCTTTTTTTGTCCGGTCCCTGCACATTTCATATATAACGCCTTTTTAAAATACCCCGTTTGTTGCGCTCAAGTCCCGCATAATACGCTGTTTTGTGGATATTTTCGATGTAATTTTCAGCAATGTACTGGAACAGCAATGAAACATGTTGGTCATTGAACTCACTGGTGTCATTAACCTGAAAAATACTGGTATTCGACCCTTTACCTGCGCATTTAAACCTTCATACTTCATACCTTAGTATACCCCAATCGCCATGATGATTTTCGCGTCCTAATATGGAATGCTCGGGAAATACCCAATTCTAAATAAAAGCAGACATTTAAACACACATACAGCCTTGACTTTGTATAAAACATTAATTAGGGTTGTAATGTTATATGCTTGTTCTGCTTGGGGACAGGTTTTCCAAAACAAACTTTTAAGATTCATTACAGGACTTCCTACAGTAACACTTGTTAGATTGATTCATAAAGAACTCGACATTTTGACAATCCAAGAATATACTAAGGCTGGATAAAAAGTAATGGGAACAGTTAGATAATTCTGACATGGCTTTATTCACAGGGCACATTTACGTACCTTGTATGTAGTTGCCCCCCTTATTTATTACCTTTTGCCAAATGTTGGAAGGCGTCGTACACCATCAGCGCGTCCATCTTTGTTCATGTTCCGTATTGACCGCCCTATAGCACGGATAAGTTCATCTCTGGTTTTGCACCAGGTCCCTCTCAGTAGTTCTTTCACTTTGCCGAAGAAATCGTAATCGCATGGACTCATATCGGGTGAGTACGGTGGATGTTCCAGCATCTCCCATTGCCAGCTGCGCAAGAGGTCCTTGACAGCAGCAGCGGTGTGACTCCTTACATTGTCATGAAGAATGATGGGGTTCTGTACCCCCAAGTGTCGTCGTTTTCTCCTGAGGGCTGGACGAAGGTGGTGCTGCAGGTTCCTGCAGTATGGGCGAACCCAGGTTTCGTCCATAGCGACGACTCGTCCAAGAAAGTCATCTTTCCTTTGGTACCGGTCCAACAAGGCCTGTGCGACTGCATAGCGGTGCCATTGTTAAACCTCGGAAATTTCGTAAGGTATCCAACGCCCTGTAATTTTGCGGTACCCAGAATGTCTTGCAGAATGTGGAGCACAGTTTTGTGACATACTCAGACTTCCGCTGCTAACTCACGCGCAGTCCATCGGCGATCAGCATCCAACAGGGAAGCAAGGAGTTGAACTGCGTTGTCCTCCACGCGGGGTCGTCCTGTACGGAGGTTGTCCTGAACGGCATCCCTGCCTTCCCGGAAGGCTTTAACCCAGCGTGCCACTGTGCGATATGGCAACGCTGCATCGGCACATGCTTCACGCAGTTCCTGAAAACATTCTTGTGCACTACTACCTCGTGTCACTTCATTTTTGATCCAGAAACTTTGCTTTAGTTTTGTAAACGTGGTCTTAGGGCGCTCGCACTATCCCTAAGAAAGTCATTGTTCTACACACTGCAGTAGATTGACAGAGTACTGTCGCCGCTGGCTGCACTAACTCATCTAACGGTCCTTGTTCATGTCCACACAGCTCGCAGCTCTCGAACGCACCATCGTCACGTGACAGCAGTGTTGCCATAACTTTTTATCCAAGCTATGTATTTCAAATCAAGCCTTCTGCACGCACACCAAGTCGTACAGCAGCAACAACCCATTAATTTCTTCCGTGGGTAACTTCAACCCTGCTTTAGATAAACACAAAAGACCTAAGAGCCTACTCCCCCCACTAGCTTGGAACGACAACGTACAAGACGAAAAGCAGATTGCACATTAACAACCACATGACTCGATAGACAGACAAAAGTCTAGTAATGTACTAATGATGATATTTCTCTGTTTCAGGATCATCACGTTACTGGGTGCATAGCTGTATTGTACATATTTTCTTGTAAATAATTTCTATGGAAAAACTTATATGTATAATAATAATAATAATAATAATAATAATAATAATAATAATAATAATAATAATAATAATAATAATAATAATGTTTGAATAGACTTTTGTATAACCCAAAATGTTAAAGTATTGAAGTCTTAAAATAATAAATTAGTGGATTGAAATTACTTAAACCAGCGATTCTCAAACTTTTTTTGAAGTGAGGACCACTTTTTTAAGTCAGAACAGTTCCTTCGAAAGCAAATTTGTTATTTTTGTAGCATATTTTAATAGTAGTATACTTATATTTTAAAATAGAATTAATTAATTATAATACTTTTGCAATTATATTTTTGTTGTCAATCACAAGTAACTTAAAACAAATTCTGTGCATTGTTGATTCATCGCTTGCCTGTTAGCAGTTAGTTGTTTGGAATCCTTCTTATGTGGTTCACGCTAGTAGTTGTCCATGTCTCTGTTAAATAGTGCCCATTATACATAATGGAAAACTGACTTCGATCCGGATCTTTGAAAAGAAAGGAACGCGATGATACGCTTCATTTAGGCAGTGCTAATATTTTAGAAGCTGTGCGTGAATAAATGTATTAATTGTAGTGCCATTAAAGAAATATCTAGTCCTAGTGGTAGCTATTCAAAGAAAAAATATTTTCGTAAATATGACAAGAGTTATTTGGAACTTGGATTTACTTGGTGTGGCAATGAGAGTGAACCAAAACCTCGGTGCGTTGTTTGTTACGAAGTGCTGTCAAACGAGTATATGAAACCCGCGAAATTGAAACGGCACTTAGAGGCGAAACACGCAAGTGTAAAAAGTAAACCTGTCAGATTTTAAAATAGGCGGAGTCTAAAATTTCTTATATCGTCATCTGGAAAAACAAATAAAGTTAATTCAGAAACATGCCCGATTTTCAACAAGTAAAGAAGCAATTTGGCACTCTGTTATTGGTGTATGATGTACAGTACGTGACCATTTAAATGTGCAGACTGGGTGTCGGTAAAACTATTAAGAATGTCATCAATACGTGAAAAGGTTCGGTACTTTGGTCCTCTGTTATGAATTCGGATTGTCCCTGGATGGGTTACAGGCTCGTCGCCAGATACGAAGGAAAAAGATGGCGAGAGAATATTAGTACCTACTGGGAGAAAAAGTGAAAGGCGATTGCCATGTGTCATTTCTAAAGTCTGAGATTTTCAGCTATAGTGTGATACAATTATTTGAATTTCATTTTTTCGTCTCTCTTTCTTGAAGGACCACAAGGGCAGAACTCGAGGACCACAGGTAGTCCGCGGATCATAGTTTGAGAAACGCTGATTTAAACTAATTCAGAATAAAATTAGAATGTGGGATCCCAGCTTACAATGTTGTGTAAAACTGCAATTAGGTATAAACCAGGTTCTACTGTACTGTAATTTCAGATGTCTTTTATCCCTTTTATTTTTAGAGCCTATTGAGTTTAATATATGTTTTAGCGTCTAGACCCTTATTGAGTGAGTACTGTATGTGTTTGCCTCGCAGGACGAACACGAGTGCTCCATCATGTTCAGTCGGCCGAAGCAAGCTTCAGAGCTTCTATCTGGCATCCATCTGCAGTGGAAGCTGGCTCCGCGAGCTCTGCTCTGACCTGCCAGAAGAGTCATGCCTCCATCACAGAGGACTGCACACCTTCCTCTGGACCATACACGGACTTCTTAGTAGGCCCTACAAAAATTGTTATATTTCTTGTTTATCATTCTGTGATGAATTAAGTCGTAGATACTGAATATGAACTAAATCCGCTCAATAGTTTAGTACAAATCGCTGTACACATACAGACTAGTACTAAAATTGTTACATTCGATGTCTATCATTCTGTGATAAATTGAGTTACACCAAATATTTTGTGATCCGATCTACTGGGTGTTCATTTCAAAATGTGTCATGACGTCACAGTTGTGAGTCAGCGATTTGAAGCGAGTTTCAGCTTTTATGTCAGAGAAGTTGCCTATTAATCAAGGCGTTCAATCTGAACTTGAGAACGTGTACGGTATAACTTGAACGTCGTAGCAACAGATGGCGGCCTGTACGGTCTATGTGCTACAATAACCTCTTTCGAACTGTGTTTTGCGCGGGCAAGTCGTACGCAGGGTATTTGTTATCATCGGTTGCGTACGGCAACATTCCACAACACAAATCAAATGCTCCGTGTCCATGTTGACCGTCTAAGTTAATGTCAACAAATACGTAAGTAATCGTCTTAAACCTCTCCCCATATCCCGACAGTAAGAAAAAAACTCACCTTAGTACGTGTTTTCAAACAGTTCACATTTCTGGCACTACTGGCGTTACCGTACGTATCGGTAAGTAGGCCTACTCTTCACAATGAACGCCGTGCTTGCTAGGAAACTTCTTTGGCACGTAAGTAATACGCCTCTGCGGAAGTGTATTCTCTAGTTTTATCGGCTAGCCACATGACGACATACAGCGAGCCATGACACACTTTGAACTGAACACGCAGTATAGTTTAGTGAAGCTGAATAATGAAGGAAGCATTCGTTTGGGGGGGGGGAAACTTTCAAAACCTGTTTATTTTTCTGAAAATGTACAAATAAGGTTTTAAAAGTTTTCTTCTAATATACAATCGTACGGTCTCCGCTTCCTACTCATTTTTTATACATGAAGAGAATATGTCTAAGTGCAATTGACATAAAAATTACGATACACTCCCTTAAATGATTTTTATACCCCCCCCATATCCCGCCCCGAAAAACCCCCTTTATATAATTTGCCCTTGGGCTTTGTTTATTTTATATTTTTTACTGCTACAATTGTTGTACACTTACATTTATTGAATTAATTTTTATACCTTACCTGGCCGAGATTCGAACCTGCGAAGTTAGGATTACTGGTACAGCGCCGCAACCAACTGAGCCAAGCTGCGAGTCAGCGGAGGTAGCTCAAAAGACGTGTATGGAGGTGCAGTGATATAATCGATTTCACCTCAAGAATAATTATAACATTTATAAATTATTCGTAAGACTTGAAAAGCAAGGCACTAAATATTGAAATGGACAAATATATTCTTGTGAGATAGTTTTCCTTAATTTAATAATACTACTCTGAGCATATATTACCTGGCCAAGTTAGGAATAGGATGACTAGAGGCGCTACTATAGCGAGCGTAATGATGTCTAAAGACTCCGCTAGATGGAGCCATTGTTTGAATCGGAGTTTCACAAGGTATTCTGGATTGCGATGTTTGTTTGTTTTTTTTTTTCTCAAAGATACGTAATATATTAATTCTATTGTAGACATTTTCATTAAGCAAATTATTCTCTGCAACGAGGAAGAGCCTTGGTAAACGTGAGGAATGAAGTATGAAATAGTTGTGAATTTAGGCGAGATAGGTATTCATTTTTAATCATGTCTTAACGAAATGGGATGGTTTTTGTGTATCACTTTCAATGTAGAAGTCGATAATCGCATGCACATTTGAGTGCCATCTACAATGTAAGAAAGTGAACATGAGAGAAAATTGCTGCTTTCGTAAAACAGGTTCATTTCGCGTATCGGAAACTTGTAATATGTATGCAACATGACATATATGCTATTGGCAACACTGCATTTGAAATAATACATACTAATTAAAGATACGAATTACAATGAAGTGGACATAATATGGTTATCATAGACAAAGAAACATAACCATTACAGTTGCCAGTAAAAATCTGAACTATCATCGCTTAACACATGTTCAAAATTATAGATGTACCTAATGTACATATCCAGCACGTCTTTATCCAAAGATTAATTGTTCCATGGCTGAAATGTATGGATCAGATACAATTAACAGTCTATTAAAGACATCTTGTTTAGTCTACTCGCGGGACATTATTATTCTAGTCACTTTGTTAAAAGAGCCCTTAGGAGCTCCCAGCCCAATATGTTCAGTTAAACTGGAGTTTTTAGAACTCTTTGTTCCGTTTGTTTATTAGAGCCCATTGACTCCTACATTGGGTTTAGTAAATTCTCTGGTGCCTAGACTCTTACGTATATCCGTTGGCCTAGCAGGAGGAACACGACTGCTCCAAGCCATCCAGATTGCCGAAGCAAGCTTCCTGGGAACATAAGGTGCATCTGTCTGAAGAGGTTGCTGTTTGACTGGGCATCGAACCCGCAGGCTATGCTCTGCATAAATAGCCACGCCTCTATCACGCAGCAAGATATGATGCAACTGCACACCTACTCCTGGACCATACAACAATTTCAGGTATGGAGGGGTCCACAATAGAACACAGTTAAACAGCAGTTACATATAAACCAGAATCTACTGACTCTTTAGATGTTTTTCTTCCCGTTTACTTATTAGAGCATATTGGCTTTAATAAATTATCTGGCTCTATTCTACGCACTGGTCCGTTTTGTTCTCACTTCAAGCCTTAAGGAGTTAAGCGGAAAGAATGTCATTATTTTCCCGAAAATCAGCTTGTCTTCGCGATTCGTATTTTGATGCTATCGTGTAAGGAGGAAGTCAAGGGGGAATGCGAGACCGCATCACGTTCCTCGGTACGGCCATTATTTTGGGAATAAGAGACCGAAATATTTTGGGTACGGAAAAAATGAGCCAAAAAAAAAAGTAAGACGGATTTGCTCGAATTTTGTGGTGATTATCAGGGACCATACACGGAGAACGAAGCGACTCAGGGGCCCCCCCTTTTAACTGTAGCATCCCCGCATGGTCCCTGATAATCACCACGAAAATCGAGCAAATACGTCTCATTTTTTTTTTTTACTCATATTCTCGGTACCCAAAGTATTTCGGTCTGTAATTCCAGAAATAATGGCCGAACCGAGGAACGGGATGCGGTCTCGCATTCCCCCTTGACTTAGTTCTTACACGATAGCATCAAAATGGGAATCGCGAACACAAGCTGATTTTCGAAAAAAAAATGAGAGTTCGCCGACCTTCTTTCCGCCATAACTCCGCAGTATGTGAAGTGAGAAAGACGACGACTAGCGCGTTGAATAGAGCTCGTCGAACTCCATCTGTGGTATAAAGCACAAGTCTCTAGCCCCCAGCGTTTGGACGGGAGGGGCCCGCAAAGTTTCAAAAATCGGTCATTTCGGGCTTCCAAAACAGACTTTTCTCTATACACGGAGAACGAAGCGACTCAGGGGCCCGCCCTTTTAACTGTAGCATCCCCGCATGGTCCCTGATAATCACCACGAAAATCGAGCAAATCCGTCTCACTTTTTTTTTTACTCATTTTCTCGGTACCCAAAGTATTTCGGTCTGTAATTCCGGAAATAATGGCCGAACCGAGGAACGGGATGCGGTCTCGCATTCCCCCTTGACTTAGTTCTTACACGATAGCATCAAAATGGGAATCGCGAACACAAGCTGATTTTCGAAAAAAAAATGAGAGTTCGCCGACATTCTTTCCGCCATAACTCCGCAGTATGTGAAGTGAGAAAGACGACGACTAGCGCGTTGAATAGAGCTCGTCGAACTCCATCTGTGGTATAAAGCACAAGTCTCTAGCCCCCAGCGTTTGGACGGGAGGGGCCCGCAAAGTTTCAAAAATCGGTCATTTCGGGCTTCCAAAACAGACTTTTCTCTATACACGGAGAACGAAGCGACTCAGGGGCCCGCCCTTTTAACTGTAGCATCCCCGCATGGTCCCTGATAATCACCACGAAAATCGAGCAAATCCGTCTCACTTTTTTTTTTACTCATTTTCTCGGTACCCAAAGTATTTCGGTCTGTAATTCCGGAAATAATGGCCTAACCGAGGAACGGGATGCGGTCTCGCATTCCCCCTTGACTTAGTTCTTACACGATAGCATCAAAATGGGAATCGCGAACACAAGCTGATTTTCGAAAAAAAAATGAGAAGGGTTTAAACCACTAGTTCGCCGACATTCTTTCCGCCATAACTCCGCAGTATGTGAAGTGAGAAAGACGACGACTAGCGCGTTGAATAGAGCTCGTCGAACTCCATCTGTGGTATAAAGCACAAGTCTCTAGCCCCCAGCGTTTGGACGGGAGGGGCCCGCAAAGTTTCAAAAATCGGTCATTTCGGGCTTCCAAAACAGACTTTTCTCTATACACGGAGAACGAAGCGACTCAGGGGCCCGCCCTTTTAACTGTAGCATCCCCGCATGGTCCCTGATAATCACCACGAAAATCGAGCAAATCCGTCTCACTTTTTTTTTTACTCATTTTCTCGGTACCCAAAGTATTTCGGTCTGTAATTCCGGAAATAATGGCCTAACCGAGGAACGGGATGCGGTCTCGCATTCCCCCTTGACTTAGTTCTTACACGATAGCATCAAAATGGGAATCGCGAACACAAGCTGATTTTCGAAAAAAAAATGAGAAGGGTTTAAACCACTAGTTCGCCGACATTCTTTCCGCCATAACTCCGCAGTATGTGAAGTGAGAAAGACGACGACTAGCGCGTTGAATAGAGCTCGTCGAACTCCATCTGTGGTATAAAGCACAAGTCTCTAGCCCCCAGCGTTTGGACGGGAGGGGCCCGCAAAGTTTCAAAAATCGGTCATTTCGGGCTTCCAAAACAGACTTTTCTCTATACACGGAGAACGAAGCGACTCAGGGGCCCGCCCTTTTAACTGTAGCATCCCCGCATGGTCCCTGATAATCACCACGAAAATCGAGCAAATCCGTCTCACTTTTTTTTTTACTCATTTTTTCGGTACCCAAAGTATTTCGGTCTGTAATTCCGGAAATAATGGCCGAACCGAGGAACGGGATGCGGTCTCGCATTCCCCCTTGACTTAGTTCTTACACGATAGCATCAAAATGGGAATCGCGAACACAAGCTGATTTTCGAAAAAAAAATGTTCGCCGACATTCTTTCCGCCATAACTCCGCAGTATGTGAAGTGAGAAAGACGACGACTAGCGCGTTGAATAGAGCTCGTCGAACTCCATCTGTGGTATAAAGCACAAGTCTCTAGCCCCCAGCGTTTGGACGGGAGGGGCCCGCAAAGTTTCAAAAATCGGTCATTTCGGGCTTCCAAAACAGACTTTTCTCTATACACGGAGAACGAAGCGACTCAGGGGCCCGCCCTTTTAACTGTAGCATCCCCGCATGGTCCCTGATAATCACCACGAAAATCGAGCAAATCCGTCTCACTTTTTTTTTTACTCATTTTCTCGGTACCCAAAGTATTTCGGTCTGTAATTCCGGAAATAATGGCCTAACCGAGGAACGGGATGCGGTCTCGCATTCCCCCTTGACTTAGTTCTTACACGATAGCATCAAAATGGGAATCGCGAACACAAGCTGATTTTCGAAAAAAAAATGAGAAGGGTTTAAACCACTAGTTCGCCGACTGCTTTCCGCCATAACTCCGCAGTATGTGAAGTGAGAAAGACGACGACTAGCGCGTTGAATAGAGCTCGTCGAACTCCATCTGTGGTATAAAGCACAAGTCTCTAGCCCCCAGCGTTTGGACGGGAGGGGCCCGCAAAGTTTCAAAAATCGGTCATTTCGGGCTTCCAAAACAGACTTTTCTCTATACACGGAGAACGAAGCGACTCAGGGGCCCGCCCTTTTAACTGTAGCATCCCCGCATGGTCCCTGATAATCACCACGAAAATCGAGCAAATCCGTCTCACTTTTTTTTTTACTCATTTTCTCGGTACCCAAAGTATTTCGGTCTGTAATTCCGGAAATAATTGCCGAACCGAGGAACGGGATGCGGTCTCGCATTCCCTCTTGACTTAGTTCTTACACGATAGCATCAAAATGGGAATCGCGAACACAAGCTGATTTTCGAAAAAAAAATGAGAAGGGTTTAAACCACTAGTTCGCCGACTTTCTTTCCGCCATAACTCCGCAGTATGTGAAGTGAGAAAGACGACGACTGGCGCGTTGAATAGAGCTCGTCGAACTCCATCTGTGGTATAAAGCACAAGTCTCTAGCCCCCAGCGTTTTAACGGGAGGGGCCCGCAAAGTTTCAAAAATCGGTCATTTCGGGCTTCCAAAACAGACTTTTCTCTATACACGGAGAACGAAGCGACTCAGGGGCCCGCCCTTTTAACTGTAGCATCCCCGCATGGTCCCTGATAATCACCACGAAAATCGAGCAAATCCGTCTCACTTTTTTTTTTACTCATTTTCTCGGTACCCAAAGTATTTCGGTCTGTAATTCCGGAAATAATGGCCGAACCGAGGAACGGGATGCGGTCTCGCATTCCCCGTTGACTTAGTTCTTACACGATAGCATCAAAATGGGAATCGCGAACACAAGCTGATTTTCGAAAAAAAAATGAGAAGAGTTTAAACCACTAGTTCGCCGACCTTCTTTCCGCCATAACTCCGCAGTATGTGAAGTGAGAAAGACGACGACTAGCGCGTTGAATAGAGCTCGTCGAACTCCATCTGTGGTATAAAGCACAAGTCTCTAGCCCCCAGCGTTTGGACGGGAGGGGCCCGCAAAGTTTCAAAAATCGGTCATTTCGGGCTTCCAAAACAGACTTTTCTCTATACACGGAGAACGAAGCGACTCAGGGGCCCGCCCTTTTAACTGTAGCATCCCCGCATGGTCCCTGATAATCACCACGAAAATCGAGCAAATCCGTCTCACTTTTTTTTTTACTCATTTTCTCGGTACCCAAAGTATTTCGGTCTGTAATTTCGGAAATAATGGCCGAACCGAGGAACGGGATGCGGTCTCGCATTCCCCCTTGACTTAGTTCTTACACGATAGCATCAAAATGGGAATCGCGAACACAAGCTGATTTTCGAAAAAAAAATGAGAAGGGTTTAAACCACTAGTTCGCCGACCTTCTTTCCGCCATAACTCCGCAGTATGTGAAGTGAGAAAGACGACGACTAGCGCGTTGAATAGAGCTCGTCGAACTCCATCTGTGGTATAAAGCACAAGTCTCTAGCCCCCAGCGTTTGGACGGGAGGGGCCCGCAAAGTTTCAAAAATCGGTCATTTCGGGCTTCCAAAACAGACTTTTCTCTATACACGGAGAACGAAGCGACTCAGGGGCCCGCCCTTTTAACTGTAGCATCCCCGCATGGTCCCTGATAATCACCACGAAAATCGAGCAAATCCGTCTCACTTTTTTTTTTACTCATTTTCTCGGTACCCAAAGTATTTCGGTCTGTAATTCCGGAAATAATGGCCTAACCGAGGAACGGGATGCGGTCTCGCATTCCCCCTTGACTTAGTTCTTACACGATAGCATCAAAATGGGAATCGCGAACACAAGCTGATTTTCGAAAAAAAAATGTTCGCCGACATTCTTTCCGCCATAACTCCGCAGTATGTGAAGTGAGAAAGACGACGACTAGCGCGTTGAATAGAGCTCGTCGAACTCCATCCGTGGTATAAAGCACAAGTCTCTAGCCCCCAGCGTTTGGACGGGAGGGGCCCGCAAAGTTTCAAAAATCGGTCATTTCGGGCTTCCAAAACAGACTTTTCTCTATACACGGAGAACGAAGCGACTCAGGGGCCCGCCCTTTTAACTGTAGCATCCCCGCATGGTCCCTGATAATCACCACGAAAATCGAGCAAATCCGTCTCACTTTTTTTTTTACTCATTTTTTCGGTACCCAAAGTATTTCGGTCTGTAATTCCGGAAATAATGGCCGAACCGAGGAACGGGATGCGGTCTCGCATTCCCCCTTGACTTAGTTCTTACACGATAGCATCAAAATGGGAATCGCGAACACAAGCTGATTTTCGAAAAAAAAATGTTCGCCGACATTCTTTCCGCCATAACTCCGCAGTATGTGAAGTGAGAAAGACGACGACTAGCGCGTTGAATAGAGCTCGTCGAACTCCATCTGTGGTATAAAGCACAAGTCTCTAGCCCCCAGCGTTTGGACGGGAGGGGCCCGCAAAGTTTCAAAAATCGGTCATTTCGGGCTTCCAAAACAGACTTTTCTCTATACACGGAGAACGAAGCGACTCAGGGGCCCGCCCTTTTAACTGTAGCATCCCCGCATGGTCCCTGATAATCACCACGAAAATCGAGCAAATCCGTCTCACTTTTTTTTTTACTCATTTTCTCGGTACCCAAAGTATTTCGGTCTGTAATTCCGGAAATAATGGCCTAACCGAGGAACGGGATGCGGTCTCGCATTCCCCCTTGACTTAGTTCTTACACGATAGCATCAAAATGGGAATCGCGAACACAAGCTGATTTTCGAAAAAAAAATGAGAAGGGTTTAAACCACTAGTTCGCCGACCTGCTTTCCGCCATAACTCCGCAGTATGTGAAGTGAGAAAGACGACGACTAGCGCGTTGAATAGAGCTCGTCGAACTCCATCTGTGGTATAAAGCACAAGTCTCTAGCCCCCAGCGTTTGGACGGGAGGGGCCCGCAAAGTTTCAAAAATCGGTCATTTCGGGCTTCCAAAACAGACTTTTCTCTATACACGGAGAACGAAGCGACTCAGGGGCCCGCCCTTTTAACTGTAGCATCCCCGCATGGTCCCTGATAATCACCACGAAAATCGAGCAAATCCGTCTCACTTTTTTTTTTACTCATTTTCTCGGTACCCAAAGTATTTCGGTCTGTAATTCCGGAAATAATGGCCGAACCGAGGAACGGGATGCGGTCTCGCATTCCCCCTTGACTTAGTTCTTACACGATAGCATCAAAATGGGAATCGCGAACACAAGCTGATTTTCGAAAAAAAAATGAGAAGGGTTTGAACCACTAGTTCGCCGACCTTCTTTCCGCCATAACTCCGCAGTATGTGAAGTGAGAAAGACGACGACAGGCGCGTTGAATAGAGCTCGTCGAACTCCATCTGTGGTATAAAGCACAAGTCTCTAGCTCCCAGCGTTTGGACGGGAGGGGCCCGCAAAGTTTCAAAAATCGGTCATTTCGGGCTTCCAAAACAGACTTTTCTCTATACACGGAGAACGAAGCGACTCAGGGGCCCGCCCTTTTAACTGTAGCATCCCCGCATGGTCCCTGATAATCACCACGAAAATCGAGCAAATCCGTCTCACTTTTTTTTTTACTCATTTTCTCGGTACCCAAAGTATTTCGGTCTGTAATTCCGGAAATAATTGCCGAACCGAGGAACGGGATGCGGTCTCGCATTCCCCCTTGACTTAGTTCTTACACGATAGCATCAAAATGGGAATCGCGAACACAAGCTGACTAGTTCGCCGACCTGCTTTCCGCCATAACTCCGCAGTATGTGAAGTGAGAAAGACGACGACTAGCGCGTTGAATAGAGCTCGTCGAACTCCATCTGTGGTATAAAGCACAAGTCTCTAGCCCCCAGCGTTTGGACGGGAGGGGCCCGCAAAGTTTCAAAAATCGGTCATTTCGGGCTTCCAAAACAGACTTTTCTCTATACACGGAGAACGAAGCGACTCAGGGGCCCGCCCTTTTAACTGTAGCATCCCCGCATGGTCCCTGATAATCACCACGAAAATCGAGCAAATCCGTCTCACTTTTTTTTTTACTCATTTTCTCGGTACCCAAAGTATTTCGGTCTGTAATTCCGGAAATAATTGCCGAACCGAGGAACGGGATGCGGTCTCGCATTCCCTCTTGACTTAGTTCTTACACGATAGCATCAAAATGGGAATCGCGAACACAAGCTGATTTTCGAAAAAAAAATGAGAAGGGTTTAAACCACTAGTTCGCCGACCTTCTTTCCGCCATAACTCCGCAGTATGTGAAGTGAGAAAGACGACGACTAGCGCGTTGAATAGAGCTCGTCGAACTCCATCTGTGGTATAAAGCACAAGTCTCTAGCCCCCAGCGTTTGGACGGGAGGGGCCCGCAAAGTTTCAAAAATCGGTCATTTCGGGCTTCCAAAACAGACTTTTCTCTATACACGGAGAACGAAGCGACTCAGGGGCCCGCCCTTTTAACTGTAGCATCCCCGCATGGTCCCTGATAATCACCACGAAAATCGAGCAAATCCGTCTCACTTTTTTTTTTACTCATTTTCTCGGTACCCAAAGTATTTCGGTCTGTAATTTCGGAAATAATGGCCGAACCGAGGAACGGGATGCGGTCTCGCATTCCCCCTTGACTTAGTTCTTACACGATAGCATCAAAATGGGAATCGCGAACACAAGCTGATTTTCGAAAAAAAAATGAGCAGGGTTAAACCACTAGTTCGCCGACCTTCTTTCCGCCATAACTCCGCAGTATGTGAAGTGAGAAAGACGACGACTAGCGCGTTGAATAGAGCTCGTCGAACTCCATCTGTGGTATAAAGCACAAGTCTCTAGCCCCCAGCGTTTGGACGGGAGGGGCCCGCAAAGTTTCAAAAATCGGTCATTTCGGGCTTCCAAAACAGACTTTTCTCTATACACGGAGAACGAAGCGACTCAGGGGCCCGCCCTTTTAACTGTAGCATCCCCGCATGGTCCCTGATAATCACCACGAAAATCGAGCAAATCCGTCTCACTTTTTTTTTTACTCATTTTCTCGGTACCCAAAGTATTTCGGTCTGTAATTCCGGAAATAATGGCCGAACCGAGGAACGGGATGCGGTCTCGCATTCCCCCTTGACTTAGTTCTTACACGATAGCATCAAAATGGGAATCGCGAACACAAGCTGATTTTCGAAAAAAAAATGAGAAGGGTTTAAACCACTAGTTCGCCGACCTTCTTTCCGCCATAACTCCGCAGTATGTGAAGTGAGAAAGACGACGACTGGCGCGTTGAATAGAGCTCGTCGAAGTCCATCTGTGGTATAAAGCACAAGTCTCTAGCCCCCAGCGTTTGGACGGGAGGGGCCCGCAAAGTTTCAAAAATCGGTCATTTCGGGCTTCCAAAACAGACTTTTCTCTATACACGGAGAACGAAGCGACTCAGGGGCCCGCCCTTTTAACTGTAGCATCCCCGCATGGTCCCTGATAATCACCACGAAAATCGAGCAAATCCGTCTCACTTTTTTTTTTACTCATTTTCTCGGTACCCAAAGTATTTCGGTCTGTAATTCCGGAAATAATGGCCGAACCGAGGAACGGGATGCGGTCTCGCATTCCCCCTTGACTTAGTTCTTACACGATAGCATCAAAATGGGAATCGCGAACACAAGCTGATTTTCGAAAAAAAAATGAGAAGGGTTTAAACCACTAGTTCGCCGACCTTCTTTCCGCCATAACTCCGCAGTATGTGAAGTGAGAAAGACGACGACTAGCGCGTTGAATAGAGCTCGTCGAACTCCATCTGTGGTATAAAGCACAAGTCTCTAGCCCCCAGCGTTTGGACGGGAGGGGCCCGCAAAGTTTCAAAAATCGGTCATTTCGGGCTTCCAAAACAGACTTTTCTCTATACACGGAGAACGAAGCGACTCAGGGGCCCGCCCTTTTAACTGTAGCATCCCCGCATGGTCCCTGATAATCACCACGAAAATCGAGCAAATCCGTCTCACTTTTTTTTTTACTCATTTTTTCGGTACCCAAAGTATTTCGGTCTGTATTTCCGGAAATAATGGCCGAACCGAGGAACGGGATGCGGTCTCGCATTCCCTCTTGACTTAGTTCTTACACGATAGCATCAAAATGGGAATCGCGAACACAAGCTGATTTTCGAAAAAAAAATGAGAAGGGTTTAAACCACTAGTTCGCCGACCTTCTTTCCGCCATAACTCCGCAGTATGTGAAGTGAGAAAGACGACGACTAGCGCGTTGAATAGAGCTCGTCGAACTCCATCTGTGGTATAAAGCACAAGTCTCTAGCCTCCAGCGTTTAGACGGGAGGGGCCCGCAAAGTTTCAAAAATCGGTCATTTCGGGCTTCCAAAACAGACTTTTCTCTATACACGGAGAACGAAGCGACTCAGGGGCCCGCCCTTTTAACTGTAGCATCCCCGCATGGTCCCTGATAATCACCACGAAAATCGAGCAAATCCGTCTCACTTTTTTTTTTACTCATTTTCTCGGTACCCAAAGTATTTTTGTCTGTAATTCCGGAAATAATTGCCGAACCGAGGAACGGGATGCGGTCTCGCATTCCCTCTTGACTTAGTTCTTACACGATAGCATCAAAATGGGAATCGCGAACACAAGCTGATTTTCGAAAAAAAAATGAGAAGGGTTTAAACCACTAGTTCGCCGACCTTCTTTCCGCCATAACTCCGCAGTATGTGAAGTGAGAAAGACGACGACTAGCGCGTTGAATAGAGCTCGTCGAACTCCATCTGTGGTATAAAGCACAAGTCTCTAGCCCCCAGCGTTTGGACGGGAGGGGCCCGCAAAGTTTCAAAAATCGGTCATTTCGGGCATCCAAAACAGACTTTTCTCTATACACGGAGAACGAAGCGACTCAGGGGACCGCCCTTTTAACTGTAGCATCCCCGCATGGTCCCTGATAATCACCACGAAAATCGAGCAAATCCGTCTCACTTTTTTTTTTACTCATTTTCTCGGTACCCAAAGTATTTCGGTCTGTAATTCCGGAAATAATGGCCTAACCGAGGAACGGGATGCGGTCTCGCATTCCCCCTTGACTTAGTTCTTACACGATAGCATCAAAATGGGAATCGCGAACACAAGCTGATTTTCGAAAAAAAAATGTTCGCCGACATTCTTTCCGCCATAACTCCGCAGTATGTGAAGTGAGAAAGACGACGACTAGCGCGTTGAATAGAGCTCGTCGAACTCCATCTGTGGTATAAAGCACAAGTCTCTAGCCCCCAGCGTTTGGACGGGAGGGGCCCGCAAAGTTTCAAAAATCGGTCATTTCGGGCTTCCAAAACAGACTTTTCTCTATACACGGAGAACGAAGCGACTCAGGGGCCCGCCCTTTTAACTGTAGCATCCCCGCATGGTCCCTGATAATCACCACGAAAATCGAGCAAATCCGTCTCACTTTTTTTTTTACTCATTTTCTCGGTACCCAAAGTATTTCGGTCTGTAATTCCGGAAATAATGGCCTAACCGAGGAACGGGATGCGGTCTCGCATTCCCCCTTGACTTAGTTCTTACACGATAGCATCAAAATGGGAATCGCGAACACAAGCTGATTTTCGAAAAAAAAATGAGAAGGGTTTAAACCACTAGTTCGCCGACCTGCTTTCCGCCATAACTCCGCAGTATGTGAAGTGAGAAAGACGACGACTAGCGCGTTGAATAGAGCTCGTCGAACTCCATCTGTGGTATAAAGCACAAGTCTCTAGCCCCCAGCGTTTGGACGGGAGGGGCCCGCAAAGTTTCAAAAATCGGTCATTTCGGGCTTCCAAAACAGACTTTTCTCTATACACGGAGAACGAAGCGACTCAGGGGCCCGCCCTTTTAACTGTAGCATCCCCGCATGGTCCCTGATAATCACCACGAAAATCGAGCAAATCCGTCTCACTTTTTTTTTTACTCATTTTCTCGGTACCCAAAGTATTTCGGTCTGTAATTCCGGAAATAATGGCCGAACCGAGGAACGGGATGCGGTCTCGCATTCCCCCTTGACTTAGTTCTTACACGATAGCATCAAAATGGGAATCGCGAACACAAGCTGATTTTCGAAAAAAAAATGAGAAGGGTTTGAACCACTAGTTCGCCGACCTTCTTTCCGCCATAACTCCGCAGTATGTGAAGTGAGAAAGACGACGACAGGCGCGTTGAATAGAGCTCGTCGAACTCCATCTGTGGTATAAAGCACAAGTCTCTAGCTCCCAGCGTTTGGACGGGAGGGGCCCGCAAAGTTTCAAAAATCGGTCATTTCGGGCTTCCAAAACAGACTTTTCTCTATACACGGAGAACGAAGCGACTCAGGGGCCCGCCCTTTTAACTGTAGCATCCCCGCATGGTCCCTGATAATCACCACGAAAATCGAGCAAATCCGTCTCACTTTTTTTTTTACTCATTTTCTCGGTACCCAAAGTATTTCGGTCTGTAATTCCGGAAATAATTGCCGAACCGAGGAACGGGATGCGGTCTCGCATTCCCCCTTGACTTAGTTCTTACACGATAGCATCAAAATGGGAATCGCGAACACAAGCTGACTAGTTCGCCGACCTGCTTTCCGCCATAACTCCGCAGTATGTGAAGTGAGAAAGACGACGACTAGCGCGTTGAATAGAGCTCGTCGAACTCCATCTGTGGTATAAAGCACAAGTCTCTAGCCCCCAGCGTTTGGACGGGAGGGGCCCGCAAAGTTTCAAAAATCGGTCATTTCGGGCTTCCAAAACAGACTTTTCTCTATACACGGAGAACGAAGCGACTCAGGGGCCCGCCCTTTTAACTGTAGCATCCCCGCATGGTCCCTGATAATCACCACGAAAATCGAGCAAATCCGTCTCACTTTTTTTTTTACTCATTTTCTCGGTACCCAAAGTATTTCGGTCTGTAATTCCGGAAATAATGGCCGAACCGAGGAACGGGATGCGGTCTCGCATTCCCCCTTGACTTAGTTCTTACACGATAGCATCAAAATGGGAATCGCGAACACAAGCTGATTTTCGAAAAAAAAATGAGAAGGGTTTAAACCACTAGTTCGCCGACATTCTTTCCGCCATAACTCCGCAGTATGTGAAGTGAGAAAGACGACGACTAGCGCGTTGAATAGAGCTCGTCGAACTCCATCTGTGGTATAAAGCACAAGTCTCTAGCCCCCAGCGTTTGGACGGGAGGGGCCCGCAAAGTTTCAAAAATCGGTCATTTCGGGCTTCCAAAACAGACTTTTCTCTATACACGGAGAACGAAGCGACTCAGGGGCCCGCCCTTTTAACTGTAGCATCCCCGCATGGTCCCTGATAATCACCACGAAAATCGAGCAAATCCGTCTCACTTTTTTTTTTACTCATTTTCTCGGTACCCAAAGTATTTCGGTCTGTAATTCCGGAAATAATGGCCGAACCGAGGAACGGGATGCGGTCTCGCATTCCCCCTTGACTTAGTTCTTACACGATAGCATCAAAATGGGAATCGCGAACACAAGCTGATTTTCGAAAAAAAAATGAGAAGGGTTTAAACCACTAGTTCGCCGACCTTCTTTCCGCCATAACTCCGCAGTATGTGAAGTGAGAAAGACGACGACTGGCGCGTTGAATAGAGCTCGTCGAACTCCATCTGTGGTATAAAGCACAAGTCTCTAGCCCCCAGCGTTTGGACGGGAGGGGCCCGCAAAGTTTCAAAAATCGGTCATTTCGGGCTTCCAAAACAGACTTTTCTCTATACACGGAGAACGAAGCGACTCAGGGGCCCGCCCTTTTAACTGTAGCATCCCCGCATGGTCCCTGATAATCACCACGAAAATCGAGCAAATCCGTCTCACTTTTTTTTTTACTCATTTTCTCGGTACCCAAAGTATTTCGGTCTGTAATTCCGGAAATAATGGCCGAACCGAGGAACGGGATGCGGTCTCGCATTCCCCTTGACTTAGTTCTTACACGATAGCATCAAAATGGGAATCGCGAACACAAGCTGATTTTCGAAAAAAAAATGAGAAGGGTTTAAACCACTAGTTCGCCGACCTTCTTTCCGCCATAACTCCGCAGTATGTGAAGTGAGAAAGACGACGACTGGCGCGTTGAATAGAGCTCGTCGAACTCCATCTGTGGTATAAAGCACAAGTCTCTAGCCCCCAGCGTTTGGACGGGAGGGGCCCGCAAAGTTTCAAAAATCGGTCATTTCGGGCTTCCAAAACAGACTTTTCTCTATACACGGAGAACGAAGCGACTCAGGGGCCCGCCCTTTTAACTGTAGCATCCCCGCATGGTCCCTGATAATCACCACGAAAATCGAGCAAATCCGTCTCACTTTTTTTTTTACTCATTTTCTCGGTACCCAAAGTATTTCGGTCTGTAATTCCGGAAATAATGGCCTAACCGAGGAACGGGATGCGGTCTCGCATTCCCCCTTGACTTAGTTCTTACACGATAGCATCAAAATGGGAATCGCGAACACAAGCTGATTTTCGAAAAAAAAATGAGAAGGGTTTAAACCACTAGTTCGCCGACCTTCTTTCCGCCATAACTCCGCAGTATGTGAAGTGAGAAAGACGACGACTAGCGCGTTGAATAGAGCTCGTCGAACTCCATCTGTGGTATAAAGCACAAGTCTCTAGCCCCCAGCGTTTGGACGGGAGGGGCCCGCAAAGTTTCAAAAATCGGTCATTTCGGGCTTCCAAAACAGACTTTTCTCTATACACGGAGAACGAAGCGACTCAGGGGCCCGCCCTTTTAACTGTAGCATCCCCGCATGGTCCCTGATAATCACCACGAAAATCGAGCAAATCCGTCTCACTTTTTTTTTTACTCATTTTCTCGGTACCCAAAGTATTTCGGTCTGTAATTCCGGAAATAATTGCCGAACCGAGGAACGGGATGCGGTCTCGCATTCCCTCTTGACTTAGTTCTTACACGATAGCATCAAAATGGGAATCGCGAACACAAGCTGATTTTCGAAAAATTTAAACCACTAGTTCGCCGACTTTCTTTCCGCCATAACTCCGCAGTATGTGAAGTGAGAAAGACGACGACTGGCGCGTTGAATAGAGCTCGTCGAACTCCATCTGTGGTATAAAGCACAAGTCTCTAGCCCCCAGCGTTTTAACGGGAGGGGCCCGCAAAGTTTCAAAAATCGGTCATTTCGGGCTTCCAAAACAGACTTTTCTCTATACACGGAGAACGAAGCGACTCAGGGGCCCGCCCTTTTAACTGTAGCATCCCCGCATGGTCCCTGATAATCACCACGAAAATCGAGCAAATCCGTCTCACTTTTTTTTTTACTCATTTTTTCGGTACCCAAAGTATTTCGGTCTGTATTTCCGGAAATAATGGCCGAACCGAGGAACGGGATGCGGTCTCGCATTCCCCCTTGACTTAGTTCTTACACGATAGCATCAAAATGGGAATCGCGAACACAAGCTGATTTTCGAAAAAAAAATGAGAAGGGTTTAAACCACTAGTTCGCCGACCTTCTTTCCGCCATAACTCCGCAGTATGTGAAGTGAGAAAGACGACGACTGGCGCGTTGAATAGAGCTCGTCGAACTCCATCTGTGGTATAAAGCACAAGTCTCTAGCCCCCAGCGTTTGGACGGGAGGGGCCCGCAAAGTTTCAAAAATCGGTCATTTCGGGCTTCCAAAACAGACTTTTCTCTATACACGGAGAACGAAGCGACTCAGGGGCCCGCCCTTTTAACTGTAGCATCCCCGCATGGTCCCTGATAATCACCACGAAAATCGAGCAAATCCGTCTCACTTTTTTTTTTACTCATTTTCTCGGTACCCAAAGTATTTCGGTCTGTAATTCCGGAAATAATGGCCTAACCGAGGAACGGGATGCGGTCTCGCATTCCCCCTTGACTTAGTTCTTACACGATAGCATCAAAATGGGAATCGCGAACACAAGCTGATTTTCGACCTTCTTTCCGCCATAACTCCGCAGTATGTGAAGTGAGAAAGACGACGACTGGCGCGTTGAATAGAGCTCGTCGAACTCCATCTGTGGTATAAAGCACAAGTCTCTAGCCCCCAGCGTTTGGACGGGAGGGGCCCGCAAAGTTTCAAAAATCGGTCATTTCGGGCTTCCAAAACAGACTTTTCTCTATACACGGAGAACGAAGCGGCTCAGGGGCCCGCCCTTTTAACTGTAGCATCCCCGCATGGTCCCTGATAATCACCACGAAAATCGAGCAAATCCGTCTCACTTTTTTTTTTACTCATTTTCTCGGTACCCAAAGTATTTCGGTCTGTAATTCCGGAAATAATTGCCGAACCGAGGAACGGGATGCGGTCTCGCATTCCCTCTTGACTTAGTTCTTACACGAAAGCATCAAAATGGGAATCGCGATCACAAGCTGATTTTCGAAAAAAAAATGAGAAGTTCGCCGACCTTCTTTCCGCCATAACTCCGCAGTATGTGAAGTGAGAATGACGACGACTAGCGCGTTGAATAGAGCTCGTCGAACTCCATCTGTGGTATAAAGCACAAGTCTCTAGCCCCCAGCGTTTGGACGGGAGGGGCCCGCAAAGTTTCAAAAATCGGTCATTTCGGGCTTCCAAAACAGACTTTTCTCTATACACGGAGAACGAAGCGACTCAGGGGCCCGCCCTTTTAACTGTAGCATCCCCGCATGGTCCCTGATAATCACCACGAAAATCGAGCAAATCCGTCTCACTTTTTTTTTTACTCATTTTCTCGGTACCCAAAGTATTTTTGTCTGTAATTCCGGAAATAATTGCCGAACCGAGGAACGGGATGCGGTCTCGCATTCCCTCTTGACTTAGTTCTTACACGATAGCATCAAAATGGGAATCGCGAACACAAGCTGATTTTCGAAAAAAAAATGAGAAGGGTTTAAACCACTAGTTCGCCGACTTTCTTTCCGCCATAACTCCGCAGTATGTGAAGTGAGAAAGACGACGACTAGCGCGTTGAATAGAGCTCGTCGAACTCCATCTGTGGTATAAAGCACAAGTCTCTAGCCCCCAGCGTTTGGACGGGAAGGGCCCGCAAAGTTTCAAAAATCGGTCATTTCGGGCTTCCAAAACAGACTTTTCTCTATACACGGAGAACGAAGCGACTCAGGGGCCCGCCCTTTTAACTGTAGCATCCCCGCATGGTCCCTGATAATCACCACGAAAATCGAGCAAATCCGTCTCACTTTTTTTTTACTCATTTTCTCGGTACCCAAAGTATTTCGGTCTGTAATTCCGGAAATAATGGCCGAACCGAGGACGGGATGCGGTCTCGCATTCCCCCTTGACTTAGTTCTTACACGATAGCATCAAAATGGGAATCGCGAACACAAGCTGATTTTCGAAAAAAAAATGAGAAGGGTTTAAACCACTAGTTCGCCGACCTTCTTTCCGCCATAACTCCGCAGTATGTGAAGTGAGAAAGACGACGACTGGCGCGTTGAATAGAGCTCGTCGAACTCCATCTGTGGTATAAAGCACAAGTCTCTAGCCCCCAGCGTTTGGACGGGAGGGGCCCGCAAAGTTTCAAAAATCGGTCATTTCGGGCTTCCAAAACAGACTTTTCTCTATACACGGAGAACGAAGCGACTCAGGGGCCCGCCCTTTTAACTGTAGCATCCCCGCATGGTCCCTGATAATCACCACGAAAATCGAGCAAATCCGTCTCACTTTTTTTTTTACTCATTTTCTCGGTACCCAAAGTATTTCGGTCTGTAATTCCGGAAATAATGGCCGAACCGAGGAACGGGATGCGGTCTCGCATTCCCTCTTGACTTAGTTCTTACACGATAGCATCAAAATGGGAATCGCGAACACAAGCTGATTTTCGAAAAAAAAATGAGAAGGGTTTTTTAAACCACTAGTTCGCCGACCTTCTTTCCGCCATAACTCCGCAGTATGTGAAGTGAGAAAGACGACGACTAGCGCGTTGAATAGAGCTCGTCGAACTCCATCTGTGGTATAAAGCACAAGTCTCTAGCCCCCAGCGTTTGGACGGGAGGGGCCCGCAAAGTTTCAAAAATCGGTCATTTCGGGCTTCCAAAACAGACTTTTCTCTATACACGGAGAACGAAGCGACTCAGGGGCCCGCCCTTTTAACTGTAGCATCCCCGCATGGTCCCTGATAATCACCACGAAAATCGAGCAAATCCGTCTCACTTTTTTTTTTACTCATTTTTTCGGTACCCAAAGTATTTCGGTCTGTAATTCCGGAAATAATGGCCGAACCGAGGAACGGGATGCGGTCTCGCATTCCCCCTTGACTTAGTTCTTACACGATAGCATCAAAATGGGAATCGCGAACACAAGCTGATTTTCGAAAAAAAAATGAGAAGGGTTTAAACCACTAGTTCGCCGACCTTCTTTCCGCCATAACTCCGCAATATGTGAAGTGAGAAAGACGACGACTAGCGCGTTGAATAGAGCTCGTCGAACTCCATCTGTGGTATAAAGCACAAGTCTCTAGCCCCCAGCGTTTGGACGGGAGGGGCCCGCAAAGTTTCAAAAATCGGTCATTTCGGGCTTCCAAAACAGACTTTTCTCTATACACGGAGAACGAAGCGACTCAGGGGCCCGCCCTTTTAACTGTAGCATCCCCGCATGGTCCCTGATAATCACCACGAAAATCGAGCAAATCCGTCTCACTTTTTTTTTTACTCATTTTCTCGGTACCCAAAGTATTTTGGTCTGTAATTCCGGAAATAATGGCCGAACCGAGGAACAGGATGCGGTCTCGCATTCCCCCTTGACTTAGTTCTTACACGATAGCATCAAAATGGGAATCGCGAACACAAGCTGATTTTCGAAAAAAAAAATGAGAAGGGTTTAAACCACTAGTTCGCCGACCTTCTTTCCGCCATAACTCCGCAGTATGTGAAGTGAGAAAGACGACGACTGGCGCGTTGAATAGAGCTCGTCGAACTCCATCTGTGGTATAAAGCACAAGTCTCTAGCCCCCAGCGTTTGGACGGGAGGGGCCCGCAAAGTTTCAAAAATCGGTCATTTCGGGCTTCCAAAACAGACTTTTCTCTATACACGGAGAACGAAGCGACTCAGGGGCCCGCCCTTTTAACTGTAGCATCCCCGCATGGTCCCTGATAATCACCACGAAAATCGAGCAAATCCGTCTCACTTTTTTTTTTACTCATTTTCTCGGTACCCAAAGTATTTCGGTCTGTAATTCCGGAAATAATGGCCGAACCGAGGAACGGGATGCGGTCTCGCATTCCCCCTTGACTTAGTTCTTACACGATAGCATCAAAATGGGAATCGCGAACACAAGCTGATTTTCGAAAAAAAAATGAGAAGGGTTTAAACCACTAGTTCGCCGACCTTCTTTCCGCCATAACTCCGCAGTATGTGAAGTGAGAAAGACGACGACTGGCGCGTTGAATAGAGCTCGTCGAACTCCATCTGTGGTATAAAGCACAAGTCTCTAGCCCCCAGCGTTTGGACGGGAGGGGCCCGCAAAGTTTCAAAAATCGGTCATTTCGGGCTTCCAAAACAGACTTTTCTCTATACACGGAGAACGAAGCGACTCAGGGGCCCGCCCTTTTAACTGTAGCATCCCCGCATGGTCCCTGATAATCACCACGAAAATCGAGCAAATCCGTCTCACTTTTTTTTTTACTCATTTTTTCGGTACCCAAAGTATTTCGGTCTGTAATTCCGGAAATAATGGCCGAACCGAGGAACGGGATGCGGTCTCGCATTCCCCCTTGACTTAGTTCTTACACGATAGCATCAAAATGGGAATCGCGAACACAAGCTGATTTTCGAAAAAAAAATGAGAAGGGTTTAAACCACTAGTTCGCCGACCTTCTTTCCGCCATAACTCCGCAGTATGTGAAGTGAGAAAGACGACGACTAGCGCGTTGAATAGAGCTCGTCGAACTCCATCTGTGGTATAAAGCACAAGTCTCTAGCCCCCAGCGTTTGGACGGGAGGGGCCCGCAAAGTTTCAAAAATCGGTCATTTCGGGCTTCCAAAACAGACTTTTCTCTATACACGGAGAACGAAGCGACTCAGGGGCCCGCCCTTTTAACTGTAGCATCCCCGCATGGTCCCTGATAATCACCACGAAAATCGAGCAAATCCGTCTCACTTTTTTTTTTACTCATTTTCTCGGTACCCAAAGTATTTTGGTCTGTAATTCCGGAAATAATGGCCGAACCGAGGAACAGGATGCGGTCTCGCATTCCCCCTTGACTTAGTTCTTACACGATAGCATCAAAATGGGAATCGCGAACACAAGCTGATTTTCGAAAAAAAAATGAGAAGGGTTTAAACCACTAGTTCGCCGACCTTCTTTCCGCCATAACTCCGCAGTATGTGAAGTGAGAAAGACGACGACTGGCGCGTTGAATAGAGCTCGTCGAACTCCATCTGTGGTGTAAAGCACAAGTCTCTAGCCCCCAGCGTTTGGACGGGAGGGGCCCGCAAAGTTTCAAAAATCGGTCATTTCGGGCTTCCAAAACAGACTTTTCTCTATACACGGAGAACGAAGCGACTCAGGGGCCCGCCCTTTTAACTGTAGCATCCCCGCATGGTCCCTGATAATCACCACGAAAATCGAGCAAATCCGTCTCACTTTTTTTTTTACTCATTTTCTCGGTACCCAAAGTATTTCGGTCTGTAATTCCGGAAATAATGGCCGAACCGAGGAACGGGATGCGGTCTCGCATTCCCCCTTGACTTAGTTCTTACACGATAGCATCAAAATGGGAATCGCGAACACAAGCTGATTTTCGAAAAAAAAATGAGAAGGGTTTAAACCACTAGTTCGCCGACCTTCTTTCCGCCATAACTCCGCAGTATGTGAAGTGAGAAAGACGACGACTAGCGCGTTGAATAGAGCTCGTCGAACTCCATCTGTGGTATAAAGCACAAGTCTCTAGCCCCCAGCGTTTGGACGGGAGGGGCCCGCAAAGTTTCAAAAATCGGTCATTTCGGGCTTCCAAAACAGACTTTTCTCTATACACGGAGAACGAAGCGACTCAGGGGCCCGCCCTTTTAACTGTAGCATCCCCGCATGGTCCCTGATAATCACCACGAAAATCGAGCAAATCCGTCTCACTTTTTTTTTTACTCATTTTCTCGGTACCCAAAGTATTTTGGTCTGTAATTCCGGAAATAATGGCCGAACCGAGGAACAGGATGCGGTCTCGCATTCCCCCTTGACTTAGTTCTTACACGATAGCATCAAAATGGGAATCGCGAACACAAGCTGATTTTCGAAAAAAAAATGAGAAGGGTTTAAACCACTAGTTCGCCGACCTTCTTTCCGCCATAACTCCGCAGTATGTGAAGTGAGAAAGACGACGACTGGCGCGTTGAATAGAGCTCGTCGAACTCCATCTGTGGTATAAAGCACAAGTCTCTAGCCCCCAGCGTTTGGACGGGAGGGGCCCGCAAAGTTTCAAAAATCGGTCATTTCGGGCTTCCAAAACAGACTTTTCTCTATACACGGAGAACGAAGCGACTCAGGGGCCCGCCCTTTTAACTGTAGCATCCCCGCATGGTCCCTGATAATCACCACGAAAATCGAGCAAATCCGTCTCACTTTTTTTTTTACTCATTTTCTCGGTACCCAAAGTATTTCGGTCTGTAATTCCGGAAATAATTGCCGAACCGAGGAACGGGATGCGGTCTCGCATTCCCTCTTGACTTAGTTCTTACACGATAGCATCAAAATGGGAATCGCGAACACAAGCTGATTTTCGAAAAAAAAATGAGAAGGGTTTAAACCACTAGTTCGCCGACCTTCTTTCCGCCATAACTCCGCAGTATGTGAAGTGAGAAAGACGACGACTAGCGCGTTGAATAGAGCTCGTCGAACTCCATCTGTGGTATAAAGCACAAGTCTCTAGCCCCCAGCGTTTGGACGGGAGGGGCCCGCAAAGTTTCAAAAATCGGTCATTTCGGGCTTCCAAAACAGACTTTTCTCTATACACGGAGAACGAAGCGACTCAGGGGCCCGCCCTTTTAACTGTAGCATCCCCGCATGGTCCCTGATAATCACCACGAAAATCGAGCAAATCCGTCTCACTTTTTTTTTTACTCATTTTTTCGGTACCCAAAGTATTTCGGTCTGTAATTCCGGAAATAATGGCCGAACCGAGGAACGGGATGCGGTCTCGCATTCCCCCTTGACTTAGTTCTTACACGATAGCATCAAAATGGGAATCGCGAACACAAGCTGATTTTCGAAAAGAAAAATGAGAAGGGTTTAAACCACTAGTTCGCCGACGTTCTTTCCGCCATAACTCCGCAGTATGTGAAGTGAGAAAGACGACGACTGGCGCGTTGAATAGAGCTCGTCGAACTCCATCTGTGGTATAAAGCACAAGTCTCTAGCCCCCAGCGTTTGGACGGGAGGGGCCCGCAAAGTTTCAAAAATCGGTCATTTCGGGCTTCCAAAACAGACTTTTCTCTATACACGGAGAACGAAGCGACTCAGGGGCCCGCCCTTTTAACTGTAGCATCCCCGCATGGTCCCTGATAATCACCACGAAAATCGAGCAAATCCGTCTCACTTTTTTTTTTACTCATTTTCTCGGTACCCAAAGTATTTTGGTCTGTAATTCCGGAAATAATGGCCGAACCGAGGAACAGGATGCGGTCTCGCATTCCCCCTTGACTTAGTTCTTACACGATAGCATCAAAATGGGAATCGCGAACACAAGCTGACCTTCTTTCCGCCATAACTCCGCAGTATGTGAAGTGAGAAAGACGACGACTGGCGCGTTGAATAGAGCTCGTCGAACTCCATCTGTGGTATAAAGCACAAGTCTCTAGCCCCCAGCGTTTGGACGGGAGGGGCCCGCAAAGTTTCAAAAATCGGTCATTTCGGGCTTCCAAAACAGACTTTTCTCTATACACGGAGAACGAAGCGACTCAGGGGCCCGCCCTTTTAACTGTAGCATCCCCGCATGGTCCCTGATAATCACCACGAAAATCGAGCAAATCCGTCTCACTTTTTTTTTTACTCATTTTCTCGGTACCCAAAGTATTTCGGTCTGTAATTCCGGAAATAATGGCCGAACCGAGGAACGGGATGCGGTCTCGCATTCCCCCTTGACTTAGTTCTTACACGATAGCATCAAAATGGGAATCGCGAACACAAGCTGATTTTCGAAAAAAAAAAAAAATGAGAAGGGTTTAAACCACTAGTTCGCCGACCTTCTTTCCGCCATAACTCCGCAGTATGTGAAGTGAGAAAGACGACGACTAGCGCGTTGAATAGAGCTCGTCGAACTCCATCTGTGGTATAAAGCACAAGTCTCTAGCCCCCAGCGTTTGGACGGGAGGGGCCCGCAAAGTTTCAAAAATCGGTCATTTCGGGCTTCCAAAACAGACTTTTCTCTATACACGGAGAACGAAGCGACTCAGGGGCCCGCCCTTTTAACTGTAGCATCCCCGCATGGTCCCTGATAATCACCACGAAAATCGAGCAAATCCGTCTCACTTTTTTTTTTACTCATTTTTTCGGTACCCAAAGTATTTCGGTCTGTAATTCCGGAAATAATGGCCGAACCGAGGAACGGGATGCGGTCTCGCATTCCCCCTTGACTTAGTTCTTACACGATAGCATCAAAATGGGAATCGCGAACACAAGCTGATTTTCGAAAAAAAAATGAGAAGGGTTTAAACCACTAGTTCGCCGACATTCTTTCCGCCATAACTCCGCAGTATGTGAAGTGAGAAAGACGACGACTAGCGCGTTGAATAGAGCTCGTCGAACTCCATCTGTGGTATAAAGCACAAGTCTCTAGCCCCCAGCGTTTGGACGGGAGGGGCCCGCAAAGTTTCAAAAATCGGTCATTTCGGGCTTCCAAAACAGACTTTTCTCTATACACGGAGAACGAAGCGACTCAGGGGCCCGCCCTTTTAACTGTAGCATCCCCGCATGGTCCCTGATAATCACCACGAAAATCGAGCAAATCCGTCTCACTTTTTTTTTTACTCATTTTCTCGGTACCCAAAGTATTTTTGTCTGTAATTCCGGAAATAATTGCCGAACCGAGGAACGGGATGCGGTCTCGCATTCCCTCTTGACTTAGTTCTTACACGATAGCATCAAAATGGGAATCGCGAACACAAGCTGATTTTCGAAAAAAAAATGAGAAGGGTTAAACCACTAGTTCGCCGACCTTCTTTCCGCCATAACTCCGCAGTATGTGAAGTGAGAAAGACGACGACTAGCGCGTTGAATAGAGCTCGTCGAACTCCATCTGTGGTATAAAGCACAAGTCTCTAGCCCCCAGCGTTTGGACGGGAGGGGCCCGCAAAGTTTCAAAAATCGGTCATTTCGGGCTTCCAAAACAGACTTTTCTCTATACACGGAGAACGAAGCGACTCAGGGGCCCGCCCTTTTAACTGTAGCATCCCCGCATGGTCCCTGATAATCACCACGAAAATCGAGCAAATCCGTCTCACTTTTTTTTTTACTCATTTTTTCGGTACCCAAAGTATTTCGGTCTGTAATTCCGGAAATAATGGCCGAACCGAGGAACGGGATGCGGTCTCGCATTCCCCCTTGACTTAGTTCTTACACGATAGCATCAAAATGGGAATCGCGAACACAAGCTGATTTTCGAAAAAAAAAAATGAGAAGGGTTTAAACCACTAGTTCGCCGACCTTCTTTCCGCCATAACTCCGCAGTATGTGAAGTGAGAAAGACGACGACTAGCGCGTTGAATAGAGCTCGTCGAACTCCATCTGTGGTATAAAGCACAAGTCTCTAGCCCCCAGCGTTTGGACGGGAGGGGCCCGCAAAGTTTCAAAAATCGGTCATTTCGGGCTTCCAAAACAGACTTTTCTCTATACACGGAGAACGAAGCGACTCAGGGGCCCGCCCTTTTAACTGTAGCATCCCCGCATGGTCCCTGATAATCACCACGAAAATCGAGCAAATCCGTCTCACTTTTTTTTTTACTCATTTTTTCGGTACCCAAAGTATTTCGGTCTGTAATTCCGGAAATAATGGCCGAACCGAGGAACGGGATGCGGTCTCGCATTCCCCCTTGACTTAGTTCTTACACGATAGCATCAAAATGGGAATCGCGAACACAAGCTGATTTTCGAAAAAAAAATGAGAAGGGTTTAAACCACTAGTTCGCCGACCTTCTTTCCGCCATAACTCCGCAGTATGTGAAGTGAGAAAGACGACGACTAGCGCGTTGAATAGAGCTCGTCGAACTCCATCTGTGGTATAAAGCACACGTCTCTAGCCCCCAGCGTTTGGACGGGAAGGGCCCGCAAAGTTTCAAAAATCGGTCATTTCGGGCTTCCAAAACAGACTTTTCTCTATACACGGAGAACGAAGCGACTCAGGGGCCCGCCCTTTTAACTGTAGCATCCCCGCATGGTCCCTGATAATCACCACGAAAATCGAGCAAATCCGTCTCACTTTTTTTTTTACTCATTTTCTCGGTACCCAAAGTATTTCGGTCTGTAATTCCGGAAATAATGGCCGAACCGAGGAACGGGATGCGGTCTCGCATTCCCCCTTGACTTAGTTCTTACACGATAGCATCAAAATGGGAATCGCGAACACAAGCTGATTTTCGAAAAAAAAATGAGAAGGGTTTAAACCACTAGATCGCCGACCTTCTTTCCGCCATAACTCCGCAGTATGTGAAGTGAGAAAGACGACGACTAGCGCGTTGAATAGAGCTCGTCGAACTCCATCTGTGGTATAAAGCACAAGTCTCTAGCCCCCAGCGTTTGGACGGGAGGGGCCCGCAAAGTTTCAAAAATCGGTCATTTCGGGCATCCAAAACAGACTTTTCTCTATACACGGAGAACGAAGCGAGTCAGGGGCCCGCCCTTTTAACTGTAGCATCCCCGCATGGTCCCTGATAATCACCACGAAAATCGAGCAAATCCGTCTCACTTTTTTTTTTACTCATTTTCTCGGTACCCAAAGTATTTCGGTCTGTAATTCCGGAAATAATGGCCGAACCGAGGAACGGGATGCGGTCTCGCATTCCCCCTTGACTTAGTTCTTACACGATAGCATCAAAATGGGAATCGCGAACACAAGCTGATTTTCGAAAAAAAAATGAGAAGGGTTTAAACCACTAGTTCGCCGACCTTCTTTCCGCCATAACTCCGCAGTATGTGAAGTGAGAAAGACGACGACTAGCGCGTTGAATAGAGCTCGTCGAACTCCATCTGTGGTATAAAGCACAAGTCTCTAGCCCCCAGCGTTTGGACGGGAGGGGCCCGCAAAGTTTCAAAAATCGGTCATTTCGGGCTTCCAAAACAGACTTTTCTCTATACACGGAGAACGAAGCGACTCAGGGGCCCGCCCTTTTAACTGTAGCATCCCCGCATGGTCCCTGATAATCACCACGAAAATCGAGCAAATCCGTCTCACTTTTTTTTTTACTCATTTTTTCGGTACCCAAAGTATTTCGGTCTGTAATTCCGGAAATAATGGCCGAACCGAGGAACGGGATGCGGTCTCGCATTCCCCCTTGACTTAGTTCTTACACGATAGCATCAAAATGGGAATCGCGAACACAAGCTGATTTTCGAAAAAAAAATGAGAAGGGTTTAAACCACTAGTTCGCCGACCTTCTTTCCGCCATAACTCCGCAGTATGTGAAGTGAGAAAGACGACGACTAGCGCGTTGAATAGAGCTCGTCGAACTCCATCTGTGGTATAAAGCACAAGTCTCTAGCCCCCAGCGTTTGGACGGGAGGGGCCCGCAAAGTTTCAAAAATCGGTCATTTCGGGCTTCCAAAACAGACTTTTCTCTATACACGGAGAACGAAGCGACTCAGGGGCCCGCCCTTTTAACTGTAGCATCCCCGCATGGTCCCTGATAATCACCACGAAAATCGAGCAAATCCGTCTCACTTTTTTTTTACTCATTTTCTCGGTACCCAAAGTATTTCGGTCTGTAATTCCGGAAATAATGGCCGAACCGAGGAACGGGATGCGGTCTCGCATTCCCCCTTGACTTAGTTCTTACACGATAGCATCAAAATGGGAATCGCGAACACAAGCTGATTTTCGAAAAAAAAATGAGAAGGGTTTAAACCACTAGTTCGCCGACCTTCTTTCCGCCATAACTCCGCAGTATGTGAAGTGAGAAAGACGACGACTGGCGCGTTGAATAGAGCTCGTCGAACTCCATCTGTGGTATAAAGCACAAGTCTCTAGCCCCCAGCGTTTGGACGGGAGGGGCCCGCAAAGTTTCAAAAATCGGTCATTTCGGGCTTCCAAAACAGACTTTTCTCTATACACGGAGAACGAAGCGACTCAGGGGCCCGCCCTTTTAACTGTAGCATCCCCGCATGGTCCCTGATAATCACCACGAAAATCGAGCAAATCCGTCTCACTTTTTTTTTTACTCATTTTTTCGGTACCCAAAGTATTTCGGTCTGTAATTCCGGAAATAATGGCCGAACCGAGGAACGGGATGCGGTCTCGCATTCCCCCTTGACTTAGTTCTTACACGATAGCATCAAAATGGGAATCGCGAACACAAGCTGATTTTCGAAAAAAAAATGAGAAGGGTTTAAACCACTAGTTCGCCGACCTTCTTTCCGCCATAACTCCGCAGTATGTGAAGTGAGAAAGACGACGACTAGCGCGTTGAATAGAGCTCGTCGAACTCCATCTGTGGTATAAAGCACAAGTCTCTAGCCCCCAGCGTTTGGACGGGAGGGGCCCGCAAAGTTTCAAAAATCGGTCATTTCGGGCTTCCAAAACAGACTTTTCTCTATACACGGAGAACGAAGCGACTCAGGGGCCCGCCCTTTTAACTGTAGCATCCCCGCATGGTCCCTGATAATCACCACGAAAATCGAGCAAATCCGTCTCACTTTTTTTTTTACTCATTTTTTCGGTACCCAAAGTATTTCGGTCTGTAATTCCGGAAATAATGGCCGAACCGAGGAACGGGATGCGGTCTCGCATTCCCCCTTGACTTAGTTCTTACACGATAGCATCAAAATGGGAATCGCGAACACAAGCTGATTTTCGAAAAAAAAATGAGAAGGGTTTAAACCACTAGTTCGCCGACATTCTTTCCGCCATAACTCCGCAGTATGTGAAGTGAGAAAGACGACGACTAGCGCGTTGAATAGAGCTCGTCGAACTCCATCTGTGGTATAAAGCACAAGTCTCTAGCCCCCAGCGTTTGGACGGGAGGGGCCCGCAAAGTTTCAAAAATCGGTCATTTCGGGCTTCCAAAACAGACTTTTCTCTATACACGGAGAACGAAGCGACTCAGGGGCCCGCCCTTTTAACTGTAGCATCCCCGCATGGTCCCTGATAATCACCACGAAAATCGAGCAAATCCGTCTCACTTTTTTTTTTACTCATTTTCTCGGTACCCAAAGTATTTTTGTCTGTAATTCCGGAAATAATTGCCGAACCGAGGAACGGGATGCGGTCTCGCATTCCCTCTTGACTTAGTTCTTACACGATAGCATCAAAATGGGAATCGCGAACACAAGCTGATTTTCGAAAAAAAAATGAGAAGGGTTAAACCACTAGTTCGCCGACCTTCTTTCCGCCATAACTCCGCAGTATGTGAAGTGAGAAAGACGACGACTAGCGCGTTGAATAGAGCTCGTCGAACTCCATCTGTGGTATAAAGCACAAGTCTCTAGCCCCCAGCGTTTGGACGGGAGGGGCCCGCAAAGTTTCAAAAATCGGTCATTTCGGGCTTCCAAAACAGACTTTTCTCTATACACGGAGAACGAAGCGACTCAGGGGCCCGCCCTTTTAACTGTAGCATCCCCGCATGGTCCCTGATAATCACCACGAAAATCGAGCAAATCCGTCTCACTTTTTTTTTTACTCATTTTTTCGGTACCCAAAGTATTTCGGTCTGTAATTCCGGAAATAATGGCCGAACCGAGGAACGGGATGCGGTCTCGCATTCCCCCTTGACTTAGTTCTTACACGATAGCATCAAAATGGGAATCGCGAACACAAGCTGATTTTCGAAAAAAAAAAATGAGAAGGGTTTAAACCACTAGTTCGCCGACCTTCTTTCCGCCATAACTCCGCAGTATGTGAAGTGAGAAAGACGACGACTAGCGCGTTGAATAGAGCTCGTCGAACTCCATCTGTGGTATAAAGCACAAGTCTCTAGCCCCCAGCGTTTGGACGGGAGGGGCCCGCAAAGTTTCAAAAATCGGTCATTTCGGGCTTCCAAAACAGACTTTTCTCTATACACGGAGAACGAAGCGACTCAGGGGCCCGCCCTTTTAACTGTAGCATCCCCGCATGGTCCCTGATAATCACCACGAAAATCGAGCAAATCCGTCTCACTTTTTTTTTTACTCATTTTTTCGGTACCCAAAGTATTTCGGTCTGTAATTCCGGAAATAATGGCCGAACCGAGGAACGGGATGCGGTCTCGCATTCCCCCTTGACTTAGTTCTTACACGATAGCATCAAAATGGGAATCGCGAACACAAGCTGATTTTCGAAAAAAAAATGAGAAGGGTTTAAACCACTAGTTCGCCGACCTTCTTTCCGCCATAACTCCGCAGTATGTGAAGTGAGAAAGACGACGACTAGCGCGTTGAATAGAGCTCGTCGAACTCCATCTGTGGTATAAAGCACACGTCTCTAGCCCCCAGCGTTTGGACGGGAAGGGCCCGCAAAGTTTCAAAAATCGGTCATTTCGGGCTTCCAAAACAGACTTTTCTCTATACACGGAGAACGAAGCGACTCAGGGGCCCGCCCTTTTAACTGTAGCATCCCCGCATGGTCCCTGATAATCACCACGAAAATCGAGCAAATCCGTCTCACTTTTTTTTTTACTCATTTTCTCGGTACCCAAAGTATTTCGGTCTGTAATTCCGGAAATAATGGCCGAACCGAGGAACGGGATGCGGTCTCGCATTCCCCCTTGACTTAGTTCTTACACGATAGCATCAAAATGGGAATCGCGAACACAAGCTGATTTTCGAAAAAAAAATGAGAAGGGTTTAAACCACTAGATCGCCGACCTTCTTTCCGCCATAACTCCGCAGTATGTGAAGTGAGAAAGACGACGACTAGCGCGTTGAATAGAGCTCGTCGAACTCCATCTGTGGTATAAAGCACAAGTCTCTAGCCCCCAGCGTTTGGACGGGAGGGGCCCGCAAAGTTTCAAAAATCGGTCATTTCGGGCATCCAAAACAGACTTTTCTCTATACACGGAGAACGAAGCGAGTCAGGGGCCCGCCCTTTTAACTGTAGCATCCCCGCATGGTCCCTGATAATCACCACGAAAATCGAGCAAATCCGTCTCACTTTTTTTTTTACTCATTTTCTCGGTACCCAAAGTATTTCGGTCTGTAATTCCGGAAATAATGGCCGAACCGAGGAACGGGATGCGGTCTCGCATTCCCCCTTGACTTAGTTCTTACACGATAGCATCAAAATGGGAATCGCGAACACAAGCTGATTTTCGAAAAAAAAATGAGAAGGGTTTAAACCACTAGTTCGCCGACCTTCTTTCCGCCATAACTCCGCAGTATGTGAAGTGAGAAAGACGACGACTAGCGCGTTGAATAGAGCTCGTCGAACTCCATCTGTGGTATAAAGCACAAGTCTCTAGCCCCCAGCGTTTGGACGGGAGGGGCCCGCAAAGTTTCAAAAATCGGTCATTTCGGGCTTCCAAAACAGACTTTTCTCTATACACGGAGAACGAAGCGACTCAGGGGCCCGCCCTTTTAACTGTAGCATCCCCGCATGGTCCCTGATAATCACCACGAAAATCGAGCAAATCCGTCTCACTTTTTTTTTTACTCATTTTCTCGGTACCCAAAGTATTTCGGTCTGTAATTCCGGAAATAATGGCCGAACCGAGGAACGGGATGCGGTCTCGCATTCCCCCTTGACTTAGTTCTTACACGATAGCATCAAAATGGGAATCGCGAACACAAGCTGATTTTCGAAAAAAAAATGAGAAGGGTTTAAACCACTAGTTCGCCGACCTTCTTTCCGCCATAACTCCGCAGTATGTGAAGTGAGAAAGACGACGACTGGCGCGTTGAATAGAGCTCGTCGAACTCCATCTGTGGTATAAAGCACAAGTCTCTAGCCCCCAGCGTTTGGACGGGAGGGGCCCGCAAAGTTTCAAAAATCGGTCATTTCGGGCTTCCAAAACAGACTTTTCTCTATACACGGAGAACGAAGCGACTCAGGGGCCCGCCCTTTTAACTGTAGCATCCCCGCATGGTCCCTGATAATCACCACGAAAATCGAGCAAATCCGTCTCACTTTTTTTTTTACTCATTTTTTCGGTACCCAAAGTATTTCGGTCTGTAATTCCGGAAATAATGGCCGAACCGAGGAACGGGATGCGGTCTCGCATTCCCCCTTGACTTAGTTCTTACACGATAGCATCAAAATGGGAATCGCGAACACAAGCTGATTTTCGAAAAAAAAATGAGAAGGGTTTAAACCACTAGTTCGCCGACCTTCTTTCCGCCATAACTCCGCAGTATGTGAAGTGAGAAAGACGACGACTAGCGCGTTGAATAGAGCTCGTCGAACTCCATCTGTGGTATAAAGCACAAGTCTCTAGCCCCCAGCGTTTGGACGGGAGGGGCCCGCAAAGTTTCAAAAATCGGTCATTTCGGGCTTCCAAAACAGACTTTTCTCTATACACGGAGAACGAAGCGACTCAGGGGCCCGCCCTTTTAACTGTAGCATCCCCGCATGGTCCCTGATAATCACCACGAAAATCGAGCAAATCCGTCTCACTTTTTTTTTTACTCATTTTCTCGGTACCCAAAGTATTTCGGTCTGTAATTCCGGAAATAATGGCCGAACCGAGGAACGGGATGCGGTCTCGCATTCCCCCTTGACTTAGTTCTTACACGATAGCATCAAAATGGGAATCGCGAACACAAGCTGATTTTCGAAAAAAAAATGAGAAGGGTTTAAACCACTAGTTCGCCGACCTTCTTTCCGCCATAACTCCGCAGTATGTGAAGTGAGAAAGACGACGACTAGCGCGTTGAATAGAGCTCGTCGAACTCCATCTGTGGTATAAAGCACAAGTCTCTAGCCCCCAGCGTTTGGACGGGAGGGGCCCGCAAAGTTTCAAAAAACGGTCATTTCGGGCTTCCAAAACAGACTTTTCTCTATACACGGAGAACGAAGCGACTCAGGGGCCCGCCCTTTTAACTGTAGCATCCCCGCATGGTCCCTGATAATCACCACGAAAATCGAGCAAATCCGTCTCACTTTTTTTTTTACTCATTTTTTCGGTAGGCCTACCCAAAGTATTTCGGTCTGTAATTCCGGAAATAATGGCCGAACCGAGGAACGGGATGCGGTCTCGCATTCCCCCTTGACTTAGTTCTTACACGATAGCATCAAAATGGGAATCGCGAACACAAGCTGATTTTCGAAAAAAAAATGAGAAGGGTTTAAACCACTAGTTCGCCGACCTTCTTTCCGCCATAACTCCGCAGTATGTGAAGTGAGAAAGACGACGACTAGCGCGTTGAATAGAGCTCGTCGAACTCCATCTGTGGTATAAAGCACAAGTCTCTAGCCCCCAGCGTTTGGACGGGAGGGGCCCGCAAAGTTTCAAAAATCGGTCATTTCGGGCTTCCAAAACAGACTTTTCTCTATACACGGAGAACGAAGCGACTCAGGGGCCCGCCCTTTTAACTGTAGCATCCCCGCATGGTCCCTGATAATCACCACGAAAATCGAGCAAATCCGTCTCACTTTTTTTTTTACTCATTTTCTCGGTACCCAAAGTATTTCGGTCTGTAATTCCGGAAATAATGGCCGAACCGAGGAACGGGATGCGGTCTCGCATTCCCCCTTGACTTAGTTCTTACACGATAGCATCAAAATGGGAATCGCGAACACAAGCTGATTTTCGAAAAAAAAAAAATGAGAAGGGTTTAAACCACTAGTTCGCCGACCTTCTTTCCGCCATAACTCCGCAGTATGTGAAGTGAGAAAGACGACGACTAGCGCGTTGAATAGAGCTCGTCGAACTCCATCTGTGGTATAAAGCACAAGTCTCTAGCCCCCAGCGTTTGGACGGGAGGGGCCCGCAAAGTTTCAAAAATCGGTCATTTCGGGCTTCCAGAACAGACTTTTCTCTATACACGGAGAACGAAGCGACTCAGGGGCCCGCCCTTTTAACTGTAGCATCCCCGCATGGTCCCTGATAATCACCACGAAAATCGAGCAAATCCGTCTCACTTTTTTTTTTACTCATTTTCTCGGTACCCAAAGTATTTCGGTCTGTAATTCCGGAAATAATGGCCGAACCGAGGAACGGGATGCGGTCTCGCATTCCCCCTTGACTTAGTTCTTACACGATAGCATCAAAATGGGAATCGCGAACACAAGCTGATTTTCGAAAAAAAAATGAGAAGGTAAAAACCACTAGTTCGCCGACCTTCTTTCCGCCATAACTCCGCAGTATGTGAAGTGAGAAAGACGACGACTAGCGCGTTGAATAGAGCTCGTCGAACTCCATCTGTGGTATAAAGCACAAGTCTCTAGCCCCCAGCGTTTGGACGGGAGGGGCCCGCAAAGTTTCAAAAATCGGTCATTTCGGGCTTCCAAAACAGACTTTTCTCTATACACGGAGAACGAAGCGACTCAGGGGCCCGCCCTTTTAACTGTAGCATCCCCGCATGGTCCCTGATAATCACCACGAAAATCGAGCAAATCCGTCTCACTTTTTTTTTTACTCATTTTCTCGGTACCCAAAGTATTTCGGTCTGTAATTCCGGAAATAATTGCCGAACCGAGGAACGGGATGCGGTCTCGCATTCCCTCTTGACTTAGTTCTTACACGATAGCATCAAAATGGGAATCGCGAACACAAGCTGATTTTCGAAAAAAAAATGAACCACTAGTTCGCCGACCTTCTTTCCGCCATAACTCCGCAGTATGTGAAGTGAGAAAGACGACGACTAGCGCGTTGAATAGAGCTCGTCGAACTCCATCTGTGGTATAAAGCACAAGTCTCTAGCCCCCAGCGTTTGGACGGGAGGGGCCCGCAAAGTTTCAAAAATCGGTCATTTCGGGCTTCCAAAACAGACTTTTCTCTATACACGGAGAACGAAGCGACTCAGGGGCCCGCCCTTTTAACTGTAGCATCCCCGCATGGTCCCTGATAATCACCACGAAAATCCAGCAAATCCGTCTCACTTTTTTTTTTACTCATTTTCTCGGTACCCAAAGTATTTCGGTCTGTAATTCCGGAAATAATGGCCGAACCGAGGAACGGGATGCGGTCTCGCATTCCCCCTTGACTTAGTTCTTACACGATAGCATCAAAATGGGAATCGCGAACACAAGCTGATTTTCGAAAAAAAAATGAGAAGGGTTTAAACCACTAGTTCGCCGACCTTCTTTCCGCCATAACTCCGCAGTATGTGAAGTGAGAAAGACGACGACTAGCGCGTTGAATAGAGCTCGTCGAACTCCATCTGTGGTATAAAGCACAAGTCTCTAGCCCCCAGCGTTTGGACGGGAGGGGCCCGCAAAGTTTCAAAAATCGGTCATTTCGGGCTTCCAAAACAGACTTTTCTCTATACACGGAGAACGAAGCGACTCAGGGGCCCGCCCTTTTAACTGTAGCATCCCCGCATGGTCCCTGATAATCACCACGAAAATCGAGCAAATCCGTCTCACTTTTTTTTTTACTCATTTTTTCGGTACCCAAAGTATTTCGGTCTGTAATTCCGGAAATAATGGCCGAACCGAGGAACGGGATGCGGTCTCGCATTCCCCCTTGACTTAGTTCTTACACGATAGCATCAAAATGGGAATCGCGAACACAAGCTGATTTTCGAAAAAAAAATGAGAAGGGTTTAAACCACTAGTTCGCCGACCTTCTTTCCGCCATAACTCCGCAGTATGTGAAGTGAGAAAGACGACGACTAGCGCGTTGAATAGAGCTCGTCGAACTCCATCTGTGGTATAAAGCACAAGTCTCTAGCCCCCAGCGTTTGGACGGGAGGGGCCCGCAAAGTTTCAAAAATCGGTCATTTCGGGCTTCCAAAACAGACTTTTCTCTATACACGGAGAACGAAGCGACTCAGGGGCCCGCCCTTTTAACTGTAGCATCCCCGCATGGTCCCTGATAATCACCACGAAAATCGAGCAAATCCGTCTCACTTTTTTTTTTACTCATTTTTTCGGTACCCAAAGTATTTCGGTCTGTAATTCCGGAAATAATGGCCGAACCGAGGAACGGGATGCGGTCTCGCATTCCCCCTTGACTTAGTTCTTACACGATAGCATCAAAATGGGAATCGCGAACACAAGCTGATTTTCGAAAAAAAAATGAGAAGGGTTTAAACCACTAGTTCGCCGACCTTCTTTCCGCCATAACTCCGCAGTATGTGAAGTGAGAAAGACGACGACTAGCGCGTTGAATAGAGCTCGTCGAACTCCATCTGTGGTATAAAGCACAAGTCTCTAGCCCCCAGCGTTTGGACGGGAGGGGCCCGCAAAGTTTCAAAAATCGGTCATTTCGGGCTTCCAAAACAGACTTTTCTCTATACACGGAGAACGAAGCGACTCAGGGGCCCGCCCTTTTAACTGTAGCATCCCCGCATGGTCCCTGATAATCACCACGAAAATCGAGCAAATCCGTCTCACTTTTTTTTTTACTCATTTTCTCGGTACCCAAAGTATTTCGGTCTGTAATTCCGGAAATAATGGCCGAACCGAGGAACGGGATGCGGTCTCGCATTCCCCCTTGACTTAGTTCTTACACGATAGCATCAAAATGGGAATCGCGAACACAAGCTGATTTTCGAAAAAAAAATGAGAAGGGTTTAAACCACTAGTTCGCCGACCTTCTTTCCGCCATAACTCCGCAGTATGTGAAGTGAGAAAGACGACGACTGGCGCGTTGAATAGAGCTCGTCGAACTCCATCTGTGGTATAAAGCACAAGTCTCTAGCCCCCAGCGTTTGGACGGGAGGGGCCCGCAAAGTTTCAAAAATCGGTCATTTCGGGCTTCCAAAACAGACTTTTCTCTATACACGGAGAACGAAGCGACTCAGGGGCCCGCCCTTTTAACTGTAGCATCCCCGCATGGTCCCTGATAATCACCACGAAAATCGAGCAAATCCGTCTCACTTTTTTTTTTACTCATTTTCTCGGTACCCAAAGTATTTCGGTCTGTAATTCCGGAAATAATGGCCGAACCGAGGAACGGGATGCGGTCTCGCATTCCCCCTTGACTTAGTTCTTACACGATAGCATCAAAATGGGAATCGCGAACACAAGCTGATTTTCGAAAAAAAAATGAGAAGGGTTTAAACCACTAGTTCGCCGACCTTCTTTCCGCCATAACTCCGCAGTATGTGAAGTGAGAAAGACGACGACTGGCGCGTTGAATAGAGCTCGTCGAACTCCATCTGTGGTATAAAGCACAAGTCTCTAGCCCCCAGCGTTTGGACGGGAGGGGCCCGCAAAGTTTCAAAAATCGGTCATTTCGGGCTTCCAAAACAGACTTTTCTCTATACACGGAGAACGAAGCGACTCAGGGGCCCGCCCTTTTAACTGTAGCATCCCCGCATGGTCCCTGATAATCACCACGAAAATCGAGCAAATCCGTCTCACTTTTTTTTTTACTCATTTTTTCGGTACCCAAAGTATTTCGGTCTGTAATTCCGGAAATAATGGCCGAACCGAGGAACGGGATGCGGTCTCGCATTCCCCCTTGACTTAGTTCTTACACGATAGCATCAAAATGGGAATCGCGAACACAAGCTGATTTTCGAAAAAAAAATGAGAAGGGTTTAAACCACTAGTTCGCCGACCTTCTTTCCGCCATAACTCCGCAGTATGTGAAGTGAGAAAGACGACGACTAGCGCGTTGAATAGAGCTCGTCGAACTCCATCTGTGGTATAAAGCACAAGTCTCTAGCCCCCAGCGTTTGGACGGGAGGGGCCCGCAAAGTTTCAAAAATCGGTCATTTCGGGCTTCCAAAACAGACTTTTCTCTATACACGGAGAACGAAGCGACTCAGGGGCCCGCCCTTTTAACTGTAGCATCCCCGCATGGTCCCTGATAATCACCACGAAAATCGAGCAAATCCGTCTCACTTTTTTTTTTACTCATTTTCTCGGTACCCAAAGTATTTCGGTCTGTAATTCCGGAAATAATGGCCGAACCGAGGAACGGGATGCGGTCTCGCATTCCCCCTTGACTTAGTTCTTACACGATAGCATCAAAATGGGAATCGCGAACACAAGCTGATTTTCGAAAAAAAAATGAGAAGGGTTTAAACCACTAGTTCGCCGACCTTCTTTCCGCCATAACTCCGCAGTATGTGAAGTGAGAAAGACGACGACTAGCGCGTTGAATAGAGCTCGTCGAACTCCATCTGTGGTATAAAGCACAAGTCTCTAGCCCCCAGCGTTTGGACGGGAGGGGCCCGCAAAGTTTCAAAAAACGGTCATTTCGGGCTTCCAAAACAGACTTTTCTCTATACACGGAGAACGAAGCGACTCAGGGGCCCGCCCTTTTAACTGTAGCATCCCCGCATGGTCCCTGATAATCACCACGAAAATCGAGCAAATCCGTCTCACTTTTTTTTTTACTCATTTTTTCGGTAGGCCTACCCAAAGTATTTCGGTCTGTAATTCCGGAAATAATGGCCGAACCGAGGAACGGGATGCGGTCTCGCATTCCCCCTTGACTTAGTTCTTACACGATAGCATCAAAATGGGAATCGCGAACACAAGCTGATTTTCGAAAAAAAAATGAGAAGGGTTTAAACCACTAGTTCGCCGACCTTCTTTCCGCCATAACTCCGCAGTATGTGAAGTGAGAAAGACGACGACTAGCGCGTTGAATAGAGCTCGTCGAACTCCATCTGTGGTATAAAGCACAAGTCTCTAGCCCCCAGCGTTTGGACGGGAGGGGCCCGCAAAGTTTCAAAAATCGGTCATTTCGGGCTTCCAAAACAGACTTTTCTCTATACACGGAGAACGAAGCGACTCAGGGGCCCGCCCTTTTAACTGTAGCATCCCCGCATGGTCCCTGATAATCACCACGAAAATCGAGCAAATCCGTCTCACTTTTTTTTTTACTCATTTTCTCGGTACCCAAAGTATTTCGGTCTGTAATTCCGGAAATAATGGCCGAACCGAGGAACGGGATGCGGTCTCGCATTCCCCCTTGACTTAGTTCTTACACGATAGCATCAAAATGGGAATCGCGAACACAAGCTGATTTTCGAAAAAAAAAAAATGAGAAGGGTTTAAACCACTAGTTCGCCGACCTTCTTTCCGCCATAACTCCGCAGTATGTGAAGTGAGAAAGACGACGACTAGCGCGTTGAATAGAGCTCGTCGAACTCCATCTGTGGTATAAAGCACAAGTCTCTAGCCCCCAGCGTTTGGACGGGAGGGGCCCGCAAAGTTTCAAAAATCGGTCATTTCGGGCTTCCAAAACAGACTTTTCTCTATACACGGAGAACGAAGCGACTCAGGGGCCCGCCCTTTTAACTGTAGCATCCCCGCATGGTCCCTGATAATCACCACGAAAATCGAGCAAATCCGTCTCACTTTTTTTTTTACTCATTTTCTCGGTACCCAAAGTATTTCGGTCTGTAATTCCGGAAATAATGGCCGAACCGAGGAACGGGATGCGGTCTCGCATTCCCCCTTGACTTAGTTCTTACACGATAGCATCAAAATGGGAATCGCGAACACAAGCTGATTTTCGAAAAAAAAATGAGAAGGTAAAAACCACTAGTTCGCCGACCTTCTTTCCGCCATAACTCCGCAGTATGTGAAGTGAGAAAGACGACGACTAGCGCGTTGAATAGAGCTCGTCGAACTCCATCTGTGGTATAAAGCACAAGTCTCTAGCCCCCAGCGTTTGGACGGGAGGGGCCCGCAAAGTTTCAAAAATCGGTCATTTCGGGCTTCCAAAACAGACTTTTCTCTATACACGGAGAACGAAGCGACTCAGGGGCCCGCCCTTTTAACTGTAGCATCCCCGCATGGTCCCTGATAATCACCACGAAAATCGAGCAAATCCGTCTCACTTTTTTTTTTACTCATTTTCTCGGTACCCAAAGTATTTCGGTCTGTAATTCCGGAAATAATTGCCGAACCGAGGAACGGGATGCGGTCTCGCATTCCCTCTTGACTTAGTTCTTACACGATAGCATCAAAATGGGAATCGCGAACACAAGCTGATTTTCGAAAAAAAAATGAACCACTAGTTCGCCGACCTTCTTTCCGCCATAACTCCGCAGTATGTGAAGTGAGAAAGACGACGACTAGCGCGTTGAATAGAGCTCGTCGAACTCCATCTGTGGTATAAAGCACAAGTCTCTAGCCCCCAGCGTTTGGACGGGAGGGGCCCGCAAAGTTTCAAAAATCGGTCATTTCGGGCTTCCAAAACAGACTTTTCTCTATACACGGAGAACGAAGCGACTCAGGGGCCCGCCCTTTTAACTGTAGCATCCCCGCATGGTCCCTGATAATCACCACGAAAATCGAGCAAATCCGTCTCACTTTTTTTTTTACTCATTTTCTCGGTACCCAAAGTATTTCGGTCTGTAATTCCGGAAATAATTGCCGAACCGAGGAACGGGATGCGGTCTCGCATTCCCTCTTGACTTAGTTCTTACACGATAGCATCAAAATGGGAATCGCGAACACAAGCTGATTTTCGAAAAAAAAATGAGAAGGGTTTAAACCACTAGTTCGCCGACCTTCTTTCCGCCATAACTCCGCAGTATGTGAAGTGAGAAAGACGACGACTAGCGCGTTGAATAGAGCTCGTCGAACTCCATCTGTGGTATAAAGCACAAGTCTCTAGCCCCCAGCGTTTGGACGGGAGGGGCCCGCAAAGTTTCAAAAATCGGTCATTTCGGGCTTCCAAAACAGACTTTTCTCTATACACGGAGAACGAAGCGACTCAGGGGCCCGCCCTTTTAACTGTAGCATCCCCGCATGGTCCCTGATAATCACCACGAAAATCGAGCAAATCCGTCTCACTTTTTTTTTTACTCATTTTCTCGGTACCCAAAGTATTTCGGTCTGTAATTCCGGAAATAATTGCCGAACCGAGGAACGGGATGCGGTCTCGCATTCCCTCTTGACTTAGTTCTTACACGATAGCATCAAAATGGGAATCGCGAACACAAGCTGATTTTCGAAAAAAAAATGAACCACTAGTTCGCCGACCTTCTTTCCGCCATAACTCCGCAGTATGTGAAGTGAGAAAGACGACGACTAGCGCGTTGAATAGAGCTCGTCGAACTCCATCTGTGGTATAAAGCACAAGTCTCTAGCCCCCAGCGTTTGGACGGGAGGGGCCCGCAAAGTTTCAAAAATCGGTCATTTCGGGCTTCCAAAACAGACTTTTCTCTATACACGGAGAACGAAGGGACTCAGGGGCCCGCCCTTTTAACTGTAGCATCCCCGCATGGTCCCTGATAATCACCACGAAAATCGAGCAAATCCGTCTCACTTTTTTTTTTACTCATTTTCTCGGTACCCAAAGTATTTCGGTCTGTAATTCCGGAAATAATGGCCGAACCGAGGAACGGGATGCGGTCTCGCATTCCCCCTTGACTTAGTTCTTACACGATAGCATCAAAATGGGAATCGCGAACACAAGCTGATTTTCGAAAAAAAAATGAGAAGGGTTTAAACCACTAGTTCGCCGACCTTCTTTCCGCCATAACTCCGCAGTATGTGAAGTGAGAAAGACGACGACTAGCGCGTTGAATAGAGCTCGTCGAACTCCATCTGTGGTATAAAGCACAAGTCTCTAGCCCCCAGCGTTTGGACGGGAGGGGCCCGCAAAGTTTCAAAAATCGGTCATTTCGGGCTTCCAAAACAGACTTTTCTCTATACACGGAGAACGAAGCGACTCAGGGGCCCGCCCTTTTAACTGTAGCATCCCCGCACGGTCCCTGATAATCACCACGAAAATCGAGCAAATCCGTCTCACTTTTTTTTTTACTCATTTTTTCGGTACCCAAAGTATTTCGGTCTGTATTTCCGGAAATAATGGCCGAACCGAGGAACGGGATGCGGTCTCGCATTCCCCCTTGACTTAGTTCTTACACGATAGCATCAAAATGGGAATCGCGAACACAAGCTGATTTTCGAAAAAAAAATGAGAAGGGTTTAAACCACTAGTTCGCCGACGTTCTTTCCGCCATAACTCCGCAGTATGTGAAGTGAGAAAGACGACGACTGGCGCGTTGAATAGAGCTCGTCGAACTCCATCTGTGGTATAAAGCACAAGTCTCTAGCCCCCAGCGTTTGGACGGGAGGGGCCCGCAAAGTTTCAAAAATCGGTCATTTCGGGCTTCCAAAACAGACTTTTCTCTATACACGGAGAACGAAGCGACTCAGGGGCCCGCCCTTTTAACTGTAGCATCCCCGCATGGTCCCTGATAATCACCACGAAAATCGAGCAAATCCGTCTCACTTTTTTTTTTACTCATTTTCTCGGTACCCAAAGTATTTCGGTCTGTAATTCCGGAAATAATTGCCGAACCGAGGAACGGGATGCGGTCTCGCATTCCCTCTTGACTTAGTTCTTACACGATAGCATCAAAATGGGAATCGCGAACACAAGCTGATTTTCGAAAAAAAAATGAGAAGGGTTTAAACCACTAGTTCGCCGACCTTCTTTCCGCCATAACTCCGCAGTATGTGAAGTGAGAAAGACGACGACTAGCGCGTTGAATAGAGCTCGTCGAACTCCATCTGTGGTATAAAGCACAAGTCTCTAGCCCCCAGCGTTTGGACGGGAGGGGCCCGCAAAGTTTCAAAAATCGGTCATTTCGGGCTTCCAAAACAGACTTTTCTCTATACACGGAGAACGAAGCGACTCAGGGGCCCGCCCTTTTAACTGTAGCATCCCCGCATGGTCCCTGATAATCGCCACGAAAATCGAGCAAATCCGTCTCACTTTTTTTTTTACTCATTTTCTCGGTACCCAAAGTATTTCGGTCTGTAATTCCGGAAATAATGGCCGAACCGAGGAACGGGATGCGGTCTCGCATTCCCCCTTGACTTAGTTCTTACACGATAGCATCAAAATGGGATCGCGAACACAAGCTGATTTTCGAAAAAAAAATGAGAAGGGTTTAAACCACTAGTTCGCCGACCTTCTTTCCGCCATAACTCCGCAGTATGTGAAGTGAGAAAGACGACGACTAGCGCGTTGAATAGAGCTCGTCGAACTCCATCTGTGGTATAAAGCACAAGTCTCTAGCCCCCAGCGTTTGGACGGGAGGGGCCCGCAAAGTTTCAAAAATCGGTCATTTCGGGCTTCCAAAACAGACTTTTCTCTATACACGGAGAACGAAGCGACTCAGGGGCCCGCCCTTTTAACTGTAGCATCCCCGCATGGTCCCTGATAATCACCACGAAAATCGAGCAAATCCGTCTCACTTTTTTTTTTACTCATTTTCTCGGTACCCAAAGTATTTCGGTCTGTAATTCCGGAAATAATTGCCGAACCGAGGAACGGGATGCGGTCTCGCATTCCCTCTTGACTTAGTTCTTACACGATAGCATCAAAATGGGAATCGCGAACACAAGCTGATTTTCGAAAAAAAAATGAACCACTAGTTCGCCGACCTTCTTTCCGCCATAACTCCGCAGTATGTGAAGTGAGAAAGACGACGACTAGCGCGTTGAATAGAGCTCTTCGAACTCCATCTGTGGTATAAAGCACAAGTCTCTAGCCCCCAGCGTTTGGACGGGAGGGGCCCGCAAAGTTTCAAAAATCGGTCATTTCGGGCTTCCAAAACAGACTTTTCTCTATACACGGAGAACGAAGCGACTCAGGGGCCCGCCCTTTTAACTGTAGCATCCCCGCATGGTCCCTGATAATCACCACGAAAATCCAGCAAATCCGTCTCACTTTTTTTTTTACTCATTTTCTCGGTACCCAAAGTATTTCGGTCTGTAATTCCGGAAATAATGGCCGAACCGAGGAACGGGATGCGGTCTCGCATTCCCCCTTGACTTAGTTCTTACACGATAGCATCAAAATGGGAATCGCGAACACAAGCTGATTTTCGAAAAAAAAATGAGAAGAACCACTAGTTCGCCGACATTCTTTCCGCCATAACTCCGCAGTATGTGAAGTGAGAAAGACGACGACTGGCGCGTTGAATAGAGCTCGTCGAACTCCATCTGTGGTATAAAGCACAAGTGTCTAGCTCCCAGCGTTTGGACGGGAGGGGCCCGCAAAGTTTCAAAAATCGGTCATTTCGGGCTTCCAAAACAGACTTTTCTCTATACACGGAGAACGAAGCGACTCAGGGGCCCGCCCTTTTAACTGTAGCATCCCCGCATGGTCCCTGATAATCACCACGAAAATCGAGCAAATCCGTCTCACTTTTTTTTTTACTCATTTTCTCGGTACCCAAAGTATTTCGGTCTGTAATTCCGGAAATAATGGCCGAACCGAGGAACGGGATGCGGTCTCGCATTCCCTCTTGACTTAGTTCTTACACGATAGCATCAAAATGGGAATCGCGAACACAAGCTGATTTTCGAAAAAAAAATGAGAAGGGTTTAAACCACTAGTTCGCCGACATTCTTTCCGCCATAACTCCGCAGTATGTGAAGTGAGAAAGACGACGACTAGCGCGTTGAATAGAGCTCGTCGAACTCCATCTGTGGTATAAAGCACAAGTCTCTAGCCCCCAGCGTTTGGACGGGAGGGGCCCGCAAAGTTTCAAAAATCGGTCATTTCGGGCTTCCAAAACAGACTTTTCTCTATACACGGAGAACGAAGCGACTCAGGGGCCCGCCCTTTTAACTGTAGCATCCCCGCATGGTCCCTGATAATCACCACGAAAATCGAGCAAATCCGTCTCACTTTTTTTTTTACTCATTTTTTCGGTACCCAAAGTATTTCGGTCTGTATTTCCGGAAATAATGGCCGAACCGAGGAACGGGATGCGGTCTCGCATTCCCCCTTGACTTAGTTCTTACACGATAGCATCAAAATGGGAATCGCGAACACAAGCTGATTTTCGAAAAAAAAATGAGAAGGGTTTAAACCACTAGTTCGCCGACATTCTTTCCGCCATAACTCCGCAGTATGTGAAGTGAGAAAGACGACGACTAGCGCGTTGAATAGAGCTCGTCGAACTCCATCTGTGGTATAAAGCACAAGTCTCTAGCCCCCAGCGTTTGGACGGGAGGGGCCCGCAAAGTTTCAAAAATCGGTCATTTCGGGCTTCCAAAACAGACTTTTCTCTATACACGGAGAACGAAGCGACTCAGGGGCCCGCCCTTTTAACTGTAGCATCCCCGCATGGTCCCTGATAATCACCACGAAAATCGAGCAAATCCGTCTCACTTTTTTTTTTACTCATTTTCTCGGTACCCAAAGTATTTCGGTCTGTAATTCCGGAAATAATTGCCGAACCGAGGAACGGGATGCGGTCTCGCATTCCCTCTTGACTTAGTTCTTACACGATAGCATCAAAATGGGAATCGCGAACACAAGCTGATTTTCGAAAAAAAAATGAACCACTAGTTCGCCGACCTTCTTTCCGCCATAACTCCGCAGTATGTGAAGTGAGAAAGACGACGACTAGCGCGTTGAATAGAGCTCTTCGAACTCCATCTGTGGTATAAAGCACAAGTCTCTAGCCCCCAGCGTTTGGACGGGAGGGGCCCGCAAAGTTTCAAAAATCGGTCATTTCGGGCTTCCAAAACAGACTTTTCTCTATACACGGAGAACGAAGCGACTCAGGGGCCCGCCCTTTTAACTGTAGCATCCCCGCATGGTCCCTGATAATCACCACGAAAATCCAGCAAATCCGTCTCACTTTTTTTTTTACTCATTTTCTCGGTACCCAAAGTATTTCGGTCTGTAATTCCGGAAATAATGGCCGAACCGAGGAACGGGATGCGGTCTCGCATTCCCCCTTGACTTAGTTCTTACACGATAGCATCAAAATGGGAATCGCGAACACAAGCTGATTTTCGAAAAAAAAATGAGAAGAACCACTAGTTCGCCGACATTCTTTCCGCCATAACTCCGCAGTATGTGAAGTGAGAAAGACGACGACTGGCGCGTTGAATAGAGCTCGTCGAACTCCATCTGTGGTATAAAGCACAAGTGTCTAGCTCCCAGCGTTTGGACGGGAGGGGCCCGCAAAGTTTCAAAAATCGGTCATTTCGGGCTTCCAAAACAGACTTTTCTCTATACACGGAGAACGAAGCGACTCAGGGGCCCGCCCTTTTAACTGTAGCATCCCCGCATGGTCCCTGATAATCACCACGAAAATCGAGCAAATCCGTCTCACTTTTTTTTTTACTCATTTTCTCGGTACCCAAAGTATTTCGGTCTGTAATTCCGGAAATAATGGCCGAACCGAGGAACGGGATGCGGTCTCGCATTCCCCCTTGACTTAGTTCTTACACGATAGCATCAAAATGGGAATCGCGAACACAAGCTGATTTTCGAAAAAAAAATGAGAAGGGTTTAAACCACTAGTTCGCCGACATTCTTTCCGCCATAACTCCGCAGTATGTGAAGTGAGAAAGACGACGACTAGCGCGTTGAATAGAGCTCGTCGAACTCCATCTGTGGTATAAAGCACAAGTCTCTAGCCCCCAGCGTTTGGACGGGAGGGGCCCGCAAAGTTTCAAAAATCGGTCATTTCGGGCTTCCAAAACAGACTTTTCTCTATACACGGAGAACGAAGCGACTCAGGGGCCCGCCCTTTTAACTGTAGCATCCCCGCATGGTCCCTGATAATCACCACGAAAATCGAGCAAATCCGTCTCACTTTTTTTTTTACTCATTTTCTCGGTACCCAAAGTATTTCGGTCTGTAATTCCGGAAATAATGGCCGAACCGAGGAACGGGATGCGGTCTCGCATTCCCTCTTGACTTAGTTCTTACACGATAGCATCAAAATGGGAATCGCGAACACAAGCTGATTTTCGAAAAAAAAATGAGAAGGGTTTAAACCACTAGTTCGCCGACATTCTTTCCGCCATAACTCCGCAGTATGTGAAGTGAGAAAGACGACGACTAGCGCGTTGAATAGAGCTCGTCGAACTCCATCTGTGGTATAAAGCACAAGTCTCTAGCCCCCAGCGTTTGGACGGGAGGGGCCCGCAAAGTTTCAAAAATCGGTCATTTCGGGCTTCCAAAACAGACTTTTCTCTATACACGGAGAACGAAGCGACTCAGGGGCCCGCCCTTTTAACTGTAGCATCCCCGCATGGTCCCTGATAATCACCACGAAAATCGAGCAAATCCGTCTCACTTTTTTTTTTACTCATTTTTTCGGTACCCAAAGTATTTCGGTCTGTATTTCCGGAAATAATGGCCGAACCGAGGAACGGGATGCGGTCTCGCATTCCCCCTTGACTTAGTTCTTACACGATAGCATCAAAATGGGAATCGCGAACACAAGCTGATTTTCGAAAAAAAAATGAGAAGGGTTTAAACCACTAGTTCGCCGACATTCTTTCCGCCATAACTCCGCAGTATGTGAAGTGAGAAAGACGACGACTAGCGCGTTGAATAGAGCTCGTCGAACTCCATCTGTGGTATAAAGCACAAGTCTCTAGCCCCCAGCGTTTGGACGGGAGGGGCCCGCAAAGTTTCAAAAATCGGTCATTTCGGGCTTCCAAAACAGACTTTTCTCTATACACGGAGAACGAAGCGACTCAGGGGCCCGCCCTTTTAACTGTAGCATCCCCGCATGGTCCCTGATAATCACCACGAAAATCGAGCAAATCCGTCTCACTTTTTTTTTTACTCATTTTCTCGGTACCCAAAGTATTTCGGTCTGTAATTCCGGAAATAATTGCCGAACCGAGGAACGGGATGCGGTCTCGCATTCCCTCTTGACTTAGTTCTTACACGATAGCATCAAAATGGGAATCGCGAACACAAGCTGATTTTCGAAAAAAAAATGAGAACCACTAGTTCGCCGACCTTCTTTCCGCCATAACTCCGCAGTATGTGAAGTGAGAAAGACGACGACTAGCGCGTTGAATAGAGCTCGTCGAACTCCATCTGTGGTATAAAGCACAAGTCTCTAGCCCCCAGCGTTTGGACGGGAGGGGCCCGCAAAGTTTCAAAAATCGGTCATTTCGGGCTTCCAAAACAGACTTTTCTCTATACACGGAGAACGAAGCGACTCAGGGGCCCGCCCTTTTAACTGTAGCATCCCCGCATGGTCCCTGATAATCACCACGAAAATCGAGCAAATCCGTCTCACTTTTTTTTTTTTACTCATTTTCTCGGTACCCAAAGTATTTCGGTCTGTAATTCCGGAAATAATTGCCGAACCGAGGAACGGGATGCGGTCTCGCATTCCCTCTTGACTTAGTTCTTACACGATAGCATCAAAATGGGAATCGCGAACACAAGCTGATTTTCTAAAAAAAAATGAGAAGGGTTTAAACCACTAGTTCGCCGACATTCTTTCCGCCATAACTCCGCAGTATGTGAAGTGAGAAAGACGACGACTAGCGCGTTGAATAGAGCTCGTCGAACTCCATCTGTGGTATAAAGCACAAGTCTCTAGCCCCCAGCGTTTGGACGGGAGGGGCCCGCAAAGTTTCAAAAATCGGTCATTTCGGGCTTCCAAAACAGACTTTTCTCTATACACGGAGAACGAAGCGACTCAGGGGCCCGCCCTTTTAACTGTAGCATCCCCGCACGGTCCCTGATAATCACCACGAAAATCGAGCAAATCCGTCTCACTTTTTTTTTTACTCATTTTTTCGGTACCCAAAGTATTTCGGTCTGTATTTCCGGAAATAATGGCCGAACCGAGGAACGGGATGCGGTCTCGCATTCCCCCTTGACTTAGTTCTTACACGATAGCATCAAAATGGGAATCGCGAACACAAGCTGATTTTCGAAAAAATCTAGTTCGCCGACCTTCTTTCCGCCATAACTCCGCAGTATGTGAAGTGAGAAAGACGACGACTAGCGCGTTGAATAGAGCTCGTCGAACTCCATCTGTGGTATAAAGCACAAGTCTCTAGCCCCCAGCGTTTGGACGGGAGGGGCCCGCAAAGTTTCAAAAATCGGTCATTTCGGGCTTCCAAAACAGACTTTTCTCTATACACGGAGAACGAAGCGACTCAGGGGCCCGCCCTTTTAACTGTAGCATCCCCGCATGGTCCCTGATAATCACCACGAAAATCGAGCAAATCCGTCTCACTTTTTTTTTTTTACTCATTTTCTCGGTACCCAAAGTATTTCGGTCTGTAATTCCGGAAATAATTGCCGAACCGAGGAACGGGATGCGGTCTCGCATTCCCTCTTGACTTAGTTCTTACACGATAGCATCAAAATGGGAATCGCGAACACAAGCTGATTTTCGAAAAAAAAATGAACCACTAGTTCGCCGACCTTCTTTCCGCCATAACTCCGCAGTATGTGAAGTGAGAAAGACGACGACTAGCGCGTTGAATAGAGCTCGTCGAACTCCATCTGTGGTATAAAGCACAAGTCTCTAGCCCCCAGCGTTTGGACGGGAGGGGCCCGCAAAGTTTCAAAAATCGGTCATTTCGGGCTTCCAAAACAGACTTTTCTCTATACACGGAGAACGAAGCGACTCAGGGGCCCGCCCTTTTAACTGTAGCATCCCCGCATGGTCCCTGATAATCACCACGAAAATCGAGCAAATCCGTCTCACTTTTTTTTTTACTCATTTTCTCGGTACCCAAAGTATTTCGGTCTGTAATTCCGGAAATAATGGCCGAACCGAGGAACGGGATGCGGTCTCGCATTCCCCCTTGACTTAGTTCTTACACGATAGCATCAAAATGGGAATCGCGAACACAAGCTGATTTTCGAAAAAAAAATGAGAAGGGTTGAAACCACTAGTTCGCCGACATTCTTTCCGCCATAACTCCGCAGTATGTGAAGTGAGAAAGACGACGACTAGCGCGTTGAATAGAGCTCGTCGAACTCCATCTGTGGTATAAAGCACAAGTCTCTAGCCCCCAGCGTTTGGACGGGAGGGGCCCGCAAAGTTTCAAAAATCGGTCATTTCGGGCTTCCAAAACAGACTTTTCTCTATACACGGAGAACGAAGCGACTCAGGGGCCCGCCCTTTTAACTGTAGCATCCCCGCATGGTCCCTGATAATCGCCACGAAAATCGAGCAAATCCGTCTCACTTTTTTTTTTACTCATTTTCTCGGTACCCAAAGTATTTCGGTCTGTAATTCCGGAAATAATGGCCGAACCGAGGAACGGGATGCGGTCTCGCATTCCCCCTTGACTTAGTTCTTACACGATAGCATCAAAATGGGAATCGCGAACACAAGCTGATTTTCGAAAAAAAAATGAGAAGGGTTTAAACCACTAGTTCGCCGACCTTCTTTCCGCCATAACTCCGCAGTATGTGAAGTGAGAAAGACGACGACTAGCGCGTTGAATAGAGCTCGTCGAACTCCATCTGTGGTATAAAGCACAAGTCTCTAGCCCCCAGCGTTTGGACGGGAGGGGCCCGCAAAGTTTCAAAAATCGGTCATTTCGGGCTTCCAAAACAGACTTTTCTCTATACACGGAGAACGAAGCGACTCAGGGGCCCGCCCTTTTAACTGTAGCATCCCCGCACGGTCCCTGATAATCACCACGAAAATCGAGCAAATCCGTCTCACTTTTTTTTTTACTCATTTTTTCGGTACCCAAAGTATTTCGGTCTGTATTTCCGGAAATAATGGCCGAACCGAGGAACGGGATGCGGTCTCGCATTCCCCCTTGACTTAGTTCTTACACGATAGCATCAAAAAGGGAATCGCGAACACAAGCTGATTTTCGAAAAAATCTAGTTCGCCGACCTTCTTTCCGCCATAACTCCGCAGTATGTGAAGTGAGAAAGACGACGACTAGCGCGTTGAATAGAGCTCGTCGAACTCCATCTGTGGTATAAAGCACAAGTCTCTAGCCCCCAGCGTTTGGACGGGAGGGGCCCGCAAAGTTTCAAAAATCGGTCATTTCGGGCTTCCAAAACAGACTTTTCTCTATACACGGAGAACGAAGCGACTCAGGGGCCCGCCCTTTTAACTGTAGCATCCCCGCATGGTCCCTGATAATCACCACGAAAATCGAGCAAATCCGTCTCACTTTTTTTTTTACTCATTTTCTCGGTACCCAAAGTATTTCGGTCTGTAATTCCGGAAATAATTGCCGAACCGAGGAATGGGATGCGGTCTCGCATTCCCTCTTGACTTAGTTCTTACACGATAGCATCAAAATGGGAATCGCGAACACAAGCTAATTTTCGAAAAAAAAATGAGAAGGGTTTAAACCACTAGTTCGCCGACCTTCTTTCCGCCATAACTCCGCAGTATGTGAAGTGAGAAAGACGACGACTAGCGCGTTGAATAGAGCTCGTCGAACTCCATCTGTGGTATAAAGCACAAGTCTCTAGCCCCCAGCGTTTGGACGGGAGGGGCCCGCAAAGTTTCAAAAATCGGTCATTTCGGGCTTCCAAAACAGACTTTTCTCTATACACGGAGAACGAAGCGACTCAGGGGCCCGCCCTTTTAACTGTAGCATCCCCGCATGGTCCCTGATAATCACCACGAAAATCGAGCAAATCCGTCTCACTTTTTTTTTTTTACTCATTTTCTCGGTACCCAAAGTATTTCGGTCTGTAATTCCGGAAATAATTGCCGAACCGAGGAACGGGATGCGGTCTCGCATTCCCTCTTGACTTAGTTCTTACACGATAGCATCAAAATGGGAATCGCGAACACAAGCTGATTTTCGAAAAAAAAATGAACCACTAGTTCGCCGACCTTCTTTCCGCCATAACTCCGCAGTATGTGAAGTGAGAAAGACGACGACTAGCGCGTTGAATAGAGCTCGTCGAACTCCATCTGTGGTATAAAGCACAAGTCTCTAGCCCCCAGCGTTTGGACGGGAGGGGCCCGCAAAGTTTCAAAAATCGGTCATTTCGGGCTTCCAAAACAGACTTTTCTCTATACACGGAGAACGAAGCGACTCAGGGGCCCGCCCTTTTAACTGTAGCATCCCCGCATGGTCCCTGATAATCACCACGAAAATCGAGCAAATCCGTCTCACTTTTTTTTTTACTCATTTTCTCGGTACCCAAAGTATTTCGGTCTGTAATTCCGGAAATAATGGCCGAACCGAGGAACGGGATGCGGTCTCGCATTCCCCCTTGACTTAGTTCTTACACGATAGCATCAAAATGGGAATCGCGAACACAAGCTGATTTTCGAAAAAAAAATGAGAAGGGTTTAAACCACTAGTTCGCCGACCTTCTTTCCGCCATAACTCCGCAGTATGTGAAGTGAGAAAGACGACGACTAGCGCGTTGAATAGAGCTCGTCGAACTCCATCTGTGGTATAAAGCACAAGTCTCTAGCCCCCAGCGTTTGGACGGGAGGGGCCCGCAAAGTTTCAAAAATCGGTCATTTCGGGCTTCCAAAACAGACTTTTCTCTATACACGGAGAACGAAGCGACTCAGGGGCCCGCCCTTTTAACTGTAGCATCCCCGCATGGTCCCTGATAATCACCACGAAAATCGAGCAAATCCGTCTCACTTTTTTTTTTACTCATTTTCTCGGTACCCAAAGTATTTCGGTCTGTAATTCCGGAAATAATGGCCGAACCGAGGAACGGGATGCGGTCTCGCATTCCCCCTTGACTTAGTTCTTACACGATAGCATCAAAATGGGAATCGCGAACACAAGCTGATTTTCGAAAAAATCTAGTTCGCCGACCTTCTTTCCGCCATAACTCCGCAGTATGTGAAGTGAGAAAGACGACGACTAGCGCGTTGAATAGAGCTCGTCGAACTCCATCTGTGGTATAAAGCACAAGTCTCTAGCCCCCAGCGTTTGGACGGGAGGGGCCCGCAAAGTTTCAAAAATCGGTCATTTCGGGCTTCCAAAACAGACTATTCTCTATACACGGAGAACGAAGCGACTCAGGGGCCCGCCCTTTTAACTGTAGCATCCCCGCATGGTCCCTGATAATCACCACGAAAATCGAGCAAATCCGTCTCACTTTTTTTTTTACTCATTTTCTCGGTACCCAAAGTATTTCGGTCTGTAATTCCGGAAATAATTGCCGAACCGAGGAATGGGATGCGGTCTCGCATTCCCTCTTGACTTAGTTCTTACACGATAGCATCAAAATGGGAATCGCGAACACAAGCTAATTTTCGAAAAAAAAATGAGAAGGGTTTAAACCACTAGTTCGCCGACCTTCTTTCCGCCATAACTCCGCAGTATGTGAAGTGAGAAAGACGACGACTAGCGCGTTGAATAGAGCTCGTCGAACTCCATCTGTGGTATAAAGCACAAGTCTCTAGCCCCCAGCGTTTGGACGGGAGGGGCCCGCAAAGTTTCAAAAATCGGTCATTTCGGGCTTCCAAAACAGACTTTTCTCTATACACGGAGAACGAAGCGACTCAGGGGCCCGCCCTTTTAACTGTAGCATCCCCGCATGGTCCCTGATAATCACCACGAAAATCGAGCAAATCCGTCTCACTTTTTTTTTTTTACTCATTTTCTCGGTACCCAAAGTATTTCGGTCTGTAATTCCGGAAATAATTGCCGAACCGAGGAACGGGATGCGGTCTCGCATTCCCTCTTGACTTAGTTCTTACACGATAGCATCAAAATGGGAATCGCGAACACAAGCTGATTTTCGAAAAAAAAATGAACCACTAGTTCGCCGACCTTCTTTCCGCCATAACTCCGCAGTATGTGAAGTGAGAAAGACGACGACTAGCGCGTTGAATAGAGCTCGTCGAACTCCATCTGTGGTATAAAGCACAAGTCTCTAGCCCCCAGCGTTTGGACGGGAGGGGCCCGCAAAGTTTCAAAAATCGGTCATTTCGGGCTTCCAAAACAGACTTTTCTCTATACACGGAGAACGAAGGGACTCAGGGGCCCGCCCTTTTAACTGTAGCATCCCCGCATGGTCCCTGATAATCACCACGAAAATCGAGCAAATCCGTCTCACTTTTTTTTTTACTCATTTTTTCGGTACCCAAAGTATTTCGGTCTGTATTTCCGGAAATAATGGCCGAACCGAGGAACGGGATGCGGTCTCGCATTCCCCCTTGACTTAGTTCTTACACGATAGCATCAAAATGGGAATCGCGAACACAAGCTGATTTTCGAAAAAAAAATGAGAAGGGTTTAAACCACTAGTTCGCCGACCTTCTTTCCGCCATAACTCCGCAGTATGTGAAGTGAGAAAGACGACGACTAGCGCGTTGAATAGAGCTCGTCGAACTCCATCTGTGGTATAAAGCACAAGTCTCTAGCCCCCAGCGTTTGGACGGGAGGGGCCCGCAAAGTTTCAAAAATCGGTCATTTCGGGCTTCCAAAACAGACTTTTCTCTATACACGGAGAACGAAGCGACTCAGGGGCCCGCCCTTTTAACTGTAGCATCCCCGCATGGTCCCTGATAATCACCACGAAAATCGAGCAAATCCGTCTCACTTTTTTTTTTACTCATTTTCTCGGTACCCAAAGTATTTCGGTCTGTAATTCCGGAAATAATGGCCGAACCGAGGAACGGGATGCGGTCTCGCATTCCCCCTTGACTTAGTTCTTACACGATAGCATCAAAATGGGAATCGCGAACACAAGCTGATTTTCGAAAAAAAAATGAGAAGGGTTTAAACCACTAGTTCGCCGACCTTCTTTCCGCCATAACTCCGCAGTATGTGAAGTGAGAAAGACGACGACTAGCGCGTTGAATAGAGCTCGTCGAACTCCATCTGTGGTATAAAGCACAAGTCTCTAGCCCCCAGCGTTTGGACGGGAGGGGCCCGCAAAGTTTCAAAAATCGGTCATTTCGGGCTTCCAAAACAGACTTTTCTCTATACACGGAGAACGAAGCGACTCAGGGGCCCGCCCTTTTAACTGTAGCATCCCCGCATGGTCCCTGATAATCGCCACGAAAATCGAGCAAATCCGTCTCACTTTTTTTTTTACTCATTTTCTCGGTACCCAAAGTATTTCGGTCTGTAATTCCGGAAATAATGGCCGAACCGAGGAACGGGATGCGGTCTCGCATTCCCCCTTGACTTAGTTCTTACACGATAGCATCAAAATGGGAATCGCGAACACAAGCTGATTTTCGAAAAAAAATGAGAAGGGTTTAAACCACTAGTTCGCCGACCTTCTTTCCGCCATAACTCCGCAGTATGTGAAGTGAGAAAGACGACGACTAGCGCGTTGAATAGAGCTCGTCGAACTCCATCTGTGGTATAAAGCACAAGTCTCTAGCCCCCAGCGTTTGGACGGGAGGGGCCCGCAAAGTTTCAAAAATCGGTCATTTCGGGCTTCCAAAACAGACTTTTCTCTATACACGGAGAACGAAGCGACTCAGGGGCCCGCCCTTTTAACTGTAGCATCCCCGCACGGTCCCTGATAATCACCACGAAAATCGAGCAAATCCGTCTCACTTTTTTTTTTACTCATTTTTTCGGTACCCAAAGTATTTCGGTCTGTATTTCCGGAAATAATGGCCGAACCGAGGAACGGGATGCGGTCTCGCATTCCCCCTTGACTTAGTTCTTACACGATAGCATCAAAATGGGAATCGCGAACACAAGCTGATTTTCGAAAAAATCTAGTTCGCCGACCTTCTTTCCGCCATAACTCCGCAGTATGTGAAGTGAGAAAGACGACGACTAGCGCGTTGAATAGAGCTCGTCGAACTCCATCTGTGGTATAAAGCACAAGTCTCTAGCCCCCAGCGTTTGGACGGGAGGGGCCCGCAAAGTTTCAAAAATCGGTCATTTCGGGCTTCCAAAACAGACTTTTCTCTATACACGGAGAACGAAGGGACTCAGGGGCCCGCCCTTTTAACTGTAGCATCCCCGCATGGTCCCTGATAATCACCACGAAAATCGAGCAAATCCGTCTCACTTTTTTTTTTACTCATTTTTTCGGTACCCAAAGTATTTCGGTCTGTATTTCCGGAAATAATGGCCGAACCGAGGAACGGGATGCGGTCTCGCATTCCCCCTTGACTTAGTTCTTACACGATAGCATCAAAATGGGAATCGCGAACACAAGCTGATTTTCGAAAAAAAAATGAGAAGGGTTTAAACCACTAGTTCGCCGACCTTCTTTCCGCCATAACTCCGCAGTATGTGAAGTGAGAAAGACGACGACTAGCGCGTTGAATAGAGCTCGTCGAACTCCATCTGTGGTATAAAGCACAAGTCTCTAGCCCCCAGCGTTTGGACGGGAGGGGCCCGCAAAGTTTCAAAAATCGGTCATTTCGGGCTTCCAAAACAGACTTTTCTCTATACACGGAGAACGAAGCGACTCAGGGGCCCGCCCTTTTAACTGTAGCATCCCCGCATGGTCCCTGATAATCACCACGAAAATCGAGCAAATCCGTCTCACTTTTTTTTTTACTCATTTTCTCGGTACCCAAAGTATTTCGGTCTGTAATTCCGGAAATAATGGCCGAACCGAGGAACGGGATGCGGTCTCGCATTCCCCCTTGACTTAGTTCTTACACGATAGCATCAAAATGGGAATCGCGAACACAAGCTGATTTTCGAAAAAAAAATGAACCACTAGTTCGCCGACCTTCTTTCCGCCATAACTCCGCAGTATGTGAAGTGAGAAAGACGACGACTAGCGCGTTGAATAGAGCTCGTCGAACTCCATCTGTGGTATAAAGCACAAGTCTCTAGCCCCCAGCGTTTGGACGGGAGGGGCCCGCAAAGTTTCAAAAATCGGTCATTTCGGGCTTCCAAAACAGACTTTTCTCTATACACGGAGAACGAAGGGACTCAGGGGCCCGCCCTTTTAACTGTAGCATCCCCGCATGGTCCCTGATAATCACCACGAAAATCGAGCAAATCCGTCTCACTTTTTTTTTTACTCATTTTTTCGGTACCCAAAGTATTTCGGTCTGTATTTCCGGAAATAATGGCCGAACCGAGGAACGGGATGCGGTCTCGCATTCCCCCTTGACTTAGTTCTTACACGATAGCATCAAAATGGGAATCGCGAACACAAGCTGATTTTCGAAAAAAAAATGAGAAGGGTTTAAACCACTAGTTCGCCGACCTTCTTTCCGCCATAACTCCGCAGTATGTGAAGTGAGAAAGACGACGACTAGCGCGTTGAATAGAGCTCGTCGAACTCCATCTGTGGTATAAAGCACAAGTCTCTAGCCCCCAGCGTTTGGACGGGAGGGGCCCGCAAAGTTTCAAAAATCGGTCATTTCGGGCTTCCAAAACAGACTTTTCTCTATACACGGAGAACGAAGCGACTCAGGGGCCCGCCCTTTTAACTGTAGCATCCCCGCATGGTCCCTGATAATCACCACGAAAATCGAGCAAATCCGTCTCACTTTTTTTTTTACTCATTTTCTCGGTACCCAAAGTATTTCGGTCTGTAATTCCGGAAATAATGGCCGAACCGAGGAACGGGATGCGGTCTCGCATTCCCTCTTGACTTAGTTCTTACACGATAGCATCAAAATGGGAATCGCGAACACAAGCTGATTTTCGAAAAAAAAATGAGAAGGGTTTAAACCACTAGTTCGCCGACCTTCTTTCCGCCATAACTCCGCAGTATGTGAAGTGAGAAAGACGACGACTAGCGCGTTGAATAGAGCTCGTCGAACTCCATCTGTGGTATAAAGCACAAGTCTCTAGCCCCCAGCGTTTGGACGGGAGGGGCCCGCAAAGTTTCAAAAATCGGTCATTTCGGGCTTCCAAAACAGACTTTTCTCTATACACGGAGAACGAAGGGACTCAGGGGCCCGCCCTTTTAACTGTAGCATCCCCGCATGGTCCCTGATAATCACCACGAAAATCGAGCAAATCCGTCTCACTTTTTTTTTTACTCATTTTCTCGGTACCCAAAGTATTTCGGTCTGTAATTCCGGAAATAATTGCCGAACCGAGGAATGGGATGCGGTCTCGCATTCCCTCTTGACTTAGTTCTTACACGATAGCATCAAAATGGGAATCGCGAACACAAGCTAATTTTCGAAAAAAAAATGAGAAGGGTTTAAACCACTAGTTCGCCGACCTTCTTTCCGCCATAACTCCGCAGTATGTGAAGTGAGAAAGACGACGACTAGCGCGTTGAATAGAGCTCGTCGAACTCCATCTGTGGTATAAAGCACAAGTCTCTAGCCCCCAGCGTTTGGACGGGAGGGGCCCGCAAAGTTTCAAAAATCGGTCATTTCGGGCTTCCAAAACAGACTTTTCTCTATACACGGAGAACGAAGCGACTCAGGGGCCCGCCCTTTTAACTGTAGCATCCCCGCATGGTCCCTGATAATCACCACGAAAATCGAGCAAATCCGTCTCACTTTTTTTTTTTTACTCATTTTCTCGGTACCCAAAGTATTTCGGTCTGTAATTCCGGAAATAATTGCCGAACCGAGGAACGGGATGCGGTCTCGCATTCCCTCTTGACTTAGTTCTTACACGATAGCATCAAAATGGGAATCGCGAACACAAGCTGATTTTCGAAAAAAAAATGAACCACTAGTTCGCCGACCTTCTTTCCGCCATAACTCCGCAGTATGTGAAGTGAGAAAGACGACGACTAGCGCGTTGAATAGAGCTCGTCGAACTCCATCTGTGGTATAAAGCACAAGTCTCTAGCCCCCAGCGTTTGGACGGGAGGGGCCCGCAAAGTTTCAAAAATCGGTCATTTCGGGCTTCCAAAACAGACTTTTCTCTATACACGGAGAACGAAGGGACTCAGGGGCCCGCCCTTTTAACTGTAGCATCCCCGCATGGTCCCTGATAATCACCACGAAAATCGAGCAAATCCGTCTCACTTTTTTTTTTACTCATTTTTTCGGTACCCAAAGTATTTCGGTCTGTATTTCCGGAAATAATGGCCGAACCGAGGAACGGGATGCGGTCTCGCATTCCCCCTTGACTTAGTTCTTACACGATAGCATCAAAATGGGAATCGCGAACACAAGCTGATTTTCGAAAAAAAAATGAGAAGGGTTTAAACCACTAGTTCGCCGACCTTCTTTCCGCCATAACTCCGCAGTATGTGAAGTGAGAAAGACGACGACTAGCGCGTTGAATAGAGCTCGTCGAACTCCATCTGTGGTATAAAGCACAAGTCTCTAGCCCCCAGCGTTTGGACGGGAGGGGCCCGCAAAGTTTCAAAAATCGGTCATTTCGGGCTTCCAAAACAGACTTTTCTCTATACACGGAGAACGAAGCGACTCAGGGGCCCGCCCTTTTAACTGTAGCATCCCCGCATGGTCCCTGATAATCACCACGAAAATCGAGCAAATCCGTCTCACTTTTTTTTTTACTCATTTTCTCGGTACCCAAAGTATTTCGGTCTGTAATTCCGGAAATAATTGCCGAACCGAGGAACGGGATGCGGTCTCGCATTCCCTCTTGACTTAGTTCTTACACGATAGCATCAAAATGGGAATCGCGAACACAAGCTGATTTTCGAAAAAAAAATGAGAAGGGTTTAAACCACTAGTTCGCCGACCTTCTTTCCGCCATAACTCCGCAGTATGTGAAGTGAGAAAGACGACGACTAGCGCGTTGAATAGAGCTCGTCGAACTCCATCTGTGGTATAAAGCACAAGTCTCTAGCCCCCAGCGTTTGGACGGGAGGGGCCCGCAAAGTTTCAAAAATCGGTCATTTCGGGCTTCCAAAACAGACTTTTCTCTATACACGGAGAACGAAGGGACTCAGGGGCCCGCCCTTTTAACTGTAGCATCCCCGCATGGTCCCTGATAATCACCACGAAAATCGAGCAAATCCGTCTCACTTTTTTTTTTACTCATTTTCTCGGTACCCAAAGTATTTCGGTCTGTAATTCCGGAAATAATTGCCGAACCGAGGAATGGGATGCGGTCTCGCATTCCCTCTTGACTTAGTTCTTACACGATAGCATCAAAATGGGAATCGCGAACACAAGCTAATTTTCGAAAAAAAAATGAGAAGGGTTTAAACCACTAGTTCGCCGACCTTCTTTCCGCCATAACTCCGCAGTATGTGAAGTGAGAAAGACGACGACTAGCGCGTTGAATAGAGCTCGTCGAACTCCATCTGTGGTATAAAGCACAAGTCTCTAGCCCCCAGCGTTTGGACGGGAGGGGCCCGCAAAGTTTCAAAAATCGGTCATTTCGGGCTTCCAAAACAGACTTTTCTCTATACACGGAGAACGAAGCGACTCAGGGGCCCGCCCTTTTAACTGTAGCATCCCCGCATGGTCCCTGATAATCACCACGAAAATCGAGCAAATCCGTCTCACTTTTTTTTTTTTACTCATTTTCTCGGTACCCAAAGTATTTCGGTCTGTAATTCCGGAAATAATTGCCGAACCGAGGAACGGGATGCGGTCTCGCATTCCCTCTTGACTTAGTTCTTACACGATAGCATCAAAATGGGAATCGCGAACACAAGCTGATTTTCGAAAAAAAATGAACCACTAGTTCGCCGACCTTCTTTCCGCCATAACTCCGCAGTATGTGAAGTGAGAAAGACGACGACTAGCGCGTTGAATAGAGCTCGTCGAACTCCATCTGTGGTATAAAGCACAAGTCTCTAGCCCCCAGCGTTTGGACGGGAGGGGCCCGCAAAGTTTCAAAAATCGGTCATTTCGGGCTTCCAAAACAGACTTTTCTCTATACACGGAGAACGAAGCGACTCAGGGGCCCGCCCTTTTAACTGTAGCATCCCCGCATGGTCCCTGATAATCACCACGAAAATCGAGCAAATCCGTCTCACTTTTTTTTTTACTCATTTTCTCGGTACCCAAAGTATTTCGGTCTGTAATTCCGGAAATAATGGCCGAACCGAGGAACGGGATGCGGTCTCGCATTCCCCCTTGACTTAGTTCTTACACGATAGCATCAAAATGGGAATCGCGAACACAAGCTGATTTTCGAAAAAAAAATGAGAAGGGTTTAAACCACTAGTTCGCCGACATTCTTTCCGCCATAACTCCGCAGTATGTGAAGTGAGAAAGACGACGACTAGCGCGTTGAATAGAGCTCGTCGAACTCCATCTGTGGTATAAAGCACAAGTCTCTAGCCCCCAGCGTTTGGACGGGAGGGGCCCGCAAAGTTTCAAAAATCGGTCATTTCGGGCTTCCAAAACAGACTTTTCTCTATACACGGAGAACGAAGCGACTCAGGGGCCCGCCCTTTTAACTGTAGCATCCCCGCATGGTCCCTGATAATCGCCACGAAAATCGAGCAAATCCGTCTCACTTTTTTTTTTACTCATTTTCTCGGTACCCAAAGTATTTCGGTCTGTAATTCCGGAAATAATGGCCGAACCGAGGAACGGGATGCGGTCTCGCATTCCCCCTTGACTTAGTTCTTACACGATAGCATCAAAATGGGAATCGCGAACACAAGCTGATTTTCGAAAAAAAAATGAGAAGGGTTTAAACCACTAGTTCGCCGACCTTCTTTCCGCCATAACTCCGCAGTATGTGAAGTGAGAAAGACGACGACTAGCGCGTTGAATAGAGCTCGTCGAACTCCATCTGTGGTATAAAGCGCAAGTCTCTAGCCCCCAGCGTTTGGACGGGAGGGGCCCGCAAAGTTTCAAAAATCGGTCATTTCGGGCTTCCAAAACAGACTTTTCTCTATACACGGAGAACGAAGCGACTCAGGGGCCCGCCCTTTTAACTGTAGCATCCCCGCATGGTCCCTGATAATCACCACGAAAATCGAGCAAATCCGTCTCACTTTTTTTTTTACTCATTTTCTCGGTACCCAAAGTATTTCGGTCTGTATTTCCGGAAATAATGGCCGAACCGAGGAACGGGATGCGGTCTCGCATTCCCCCTTGACTTAGTTCTTACACGATAGCATCAAAATGGGAATCGCGAACACAAGCTGATTTTCGAAAAAAAAATGAGAACCACTAGTTCGCCGACCTTCTTTCCGCCATAACTCCGCAGTATGTGAAGTGAGAAAGACGACGACTAGCGCGTTGAATAGAGCTCGTCGAACTCCATCTGTGGTATAAAGCACAAGTCTCTAGCCCCCAGCGTTTGGACGGGAGGGGCCCGCAAAGTTTCAAAAATCGGTCATTTCGGGCTTCCAAAACAGACTTTTCTCTATACACGGAGAACGAAGCGACTCAGGGGCCCGCCCTTTTAACTGTAGCATCCCCGCATGGTCCCTGATAATCACCACGAAAATCGAGCAAATCCGTCTCACTTTTTTTTTTACTCATTTTCTCGGTACCCAAAGTATTTCGGTCTGTAATTCCGGAAATAATGGCCGAACCGAGGAACGGGATGCGGTCTCGCATTCCCCCTTGACTTAGTTCTTACACGATAGCATCAAAATGGGAATCGCGAACACAAGCTGATTTTCGAAAAAAAAATGAGAAGGGTTTAAACCACTAGTTCGCCGACCTTCTTTCCGCCATAACTCCGCAGTATGTGAAGTGAGAAAGACGACGACTAGCGCGTTGAATAGAGCTCGTCGAACTCCATCTGTGGTATAAAGCACAAGTCTCTAGCCCCCAGCGTTTGGACGGGAGGGGCCCGCAAAGTTTCAAAAATCGGTCATTTCGGGCTTCCAAAACAGACTTTTCTCTATACACGGAGAACAAAGCGACTCAGGGGCCCGCCCTTTTAACTGTAGCATCCCCGCATGGTCCCTGATAATCACCACGAAAATCGAGCAAATCCGTCTCACTTTTTTTTTTACTCATTTTCTCGGTACCCAAAGTATTTCGGTCTGTAATTCCGGAAATAATTGCCGAACCGAGGAACGGGATGCGGTCTCGCATTCCCTCTTGACTTAGTTCTTACACGATAGCATCAAAATGGGAATCGCGAACACAAGCTGATTTTCGAAAAAAAAATGAGAAGGGTTTAAACCACTAGTTCGCCGACCTTCTTTCCGCCATAACTCCGCAGTATGTGAAGTGAGAAAGACGACGACTAGCGCGTTGAATAGAGCTCGTCGAACTCCATCTGTGGTATAAAGCACAAGTCTCTAGCCCCCAGCGTTTGGACGGGAGGGGCCCGCAAATTTCAAAAATCGGTCATTTCGGGCTTCCAAAACAGACTTTTCTCTATACACGGAGAACGAAGGGACTCAGGGGCCCGCCCTTTTAACTGTAGCATCCCCGCATGGTCCCTGATAATCACCACGAAAATCGAGCAAATCCGTCTCACTTTTTTTTTTACTCATTTTTTCGGTACCCAAAGTATTTCGGTCTGTATTTCCGGAAATAATGGCCGAACCGAGGAACGGGATGCGGTCTCGCATTCCCCCTTGACTTAGTTCTTACACGATAGCATCAAAATGGGAATCGCGAACACAAGCTGATTTTCGAAAAAAAAATGAGAACCACTAGTTCGCCGACCTTCTTTCCGCCATAACTCCGCAGTATGTGAAGTGAGAAAGACGACGACTAGCGCGTTGAATAGAGCTCGTCGAACTCCATCTGTGGTATAAAGCACAAGTCTCTAGCCCCCAGCGTTTGGACGGGAGGGGCCCGCAAAGTTTCAAAAATCGGTCATTTCGGGCTTCCAAAACAGACTTTTCTCTATACACGGAGAACGAAGCGACTCAGGGGCCCGCCCTTTTAACTGTAGCATCCCCGCATGGTCCCTGATAATCACCACGAAAATCGAGCAAATCCGTCTCACTTTTTTTTTTACTCATTTTCTCGGTACCCAAAGTATTTCGGTCTGTATTTCCGGAAATAATGGCCGAACCGAGGAACGGGATGCGGTCTCGCATTCCCCCTTGACTTAGTTCTTACACGATAGCATCAAAATGGGAATCGCGAACACAAGCTGATTTTCGAAAAAAAAATGAGAACCACTAGTTCGCCGACCTTCTTTCCGCCATAACTCCGCAGTATGTGAAGTGAGAAAGACGACGACTAGCGCGTTGAATAGAGCTCGTCGAACTCCATCTGTGGTATAAAGCACAAGTCTCTAGCCCCCAGCGTTTGGACGGGAGGGGCCCGCAAAGTTTCAAAAATCGGTCATTTCGGGCTTCCAAAACAGACTTTTCTCTATACACGGAGAACGAAGCGACTCAGGGGCCCGCCCTTTTAACTGTAGCATCCCCGCATGGTCCCTGATAATCACCACGAAAATCGAGCAAATCCGTCTCACTTTTTTTTTTACTCATTTTCTCGGTACCCAAAGTATTTCGGTCTGTAATTCCGGAAATAATGGCCGAACCGAGGAACGGGATGCGGTCTCGCATTCCCCCTTGACTTAGTTCTTACACGATAGCATCAAAATGGGAATCGCGAACACAAGCTGATTTTCGAAAAAAAAATGAGAAGGGTTTAAACCACTAGTTCGCCGACCTTCTTTCCGCCATAACTCCGCAGTATGTGAAGTGAGAAAGACGACGACTAGCGCGTTGAATAGAGCTCGTCGAACTCCATCTGTGGTATAAAGCACAAGTCTCTAGCCCCCAGCGTTTGGACGGGAGGGGCCCGCAAAGTTTCAAAAATCGGTCATTTCGGGCTTCCAAAACAGACTTTTCTCTATACACGGAGAACGAAGCGACTCAGGGGCCCGCCCTTTTAACTGTAGCATCCCCGCATGGTCCCTGATAATCACCACGAAAATCGAGCAAATCCGTCTCACTTTTTTTTTTACTCATTTTCTCGGTACCCAAAGTATTTCGGTCTGTAATTCCGGAAATAATTGCCGAACCGAGGAACGGGATGCGGTCTCGCATTCCCTCTTGACTTAGTTCTTACACGATAGCATCAAAATGGGAATCGCGAACACAAGCTGATTTTCGAAAAAAAAATGAGAAGGGTTTAAACCACTAGTTCGCCGACCTTCTTTCCGCCATAACTCCGCAGTATGTGAAGTGAGAAAGACGACGACTAGCGCGTTGAATAGAGCTCGTCGAACTCCATCTGTGGTATAAAGCACAAGTCTCTAGCCCCCAGCGTTTGGACGGGAGGGGCCCGCAAAGTTTCAAAAATCGGTCATTTCGGGCTTCCAAAACAGACTTTTCTCTATACACGGAGAACGAAGGGACTCAGGGGCCCGCCCTTTTAACTGTAGCATCCCCGCATGGTCCCTGATAATCACCACGAAAATCGAGCAAATCCGTCTCACTTTTTTTTTTACTCATTTTCTCGGTACCCAAAGTATTTCGGTCTGTAATTCCGGAAATAATTGCCGAACCGAGGAATGGGATGCGGTCTCGCATTCCCTCTTGACTTAGTTCTTACACGATAGCATCAAAATGGGAATCGCGAACACAAGCTAATTTTCGAAAAAAAAATGAGAAGGGTTTAAACCACTAGTTCGCCGACCTTCTTTCCGCCATAACTCCGCAGTATGTGAAGTGAGAAAGACGACGACTAGCGCGTTGAATAGAGCTCGTCGAACTCCATCTGTGGTATAAAGCACAAGTCTCTAGCCCCCAGCGTTTGGACGGGAGGGGCCCGCAAAGTTTCAAAAATCGGTCATTTCGGGCTTCCAAAACAGACTTTTCTCTATACACGGAGAACGAAGCGACTCAGGGGCCCGCCCTTTTAACTGTAGCATCCCCGCATGGTCCCTGATAATCACCACGAAAATCGAGCAAATCCGTCTCACTTTTTTTTTTTTACTCATTTTCTCGGTACCCAAAGTATTTCGGTCTGTAATTCCGGAAATAATTGCCGAACCGAGGAACGGGATGCGGTCTCGCATTCCCTCTTGACTTAGTTCTTACACGATAGCATCAAAATGGGAATCGCGAACACAAGCTGATTTTCGAAAAAAAAATGAACCACTAGTTCGCCGACCTTCTTTCCGCCATAACTCCGCAGTATGTGAAGTGAGAAAGACGACGACTAGCGCGTTGAATAGAGCTCGTCGAACTCCATCTGTGGTATAAAGCACAAGTCTCTAGCCCCCAGCGTTTGGACGGGAGGGGCCCGCAAAGTTTCAAAAATCGGTCATTTCGGGCTTCCAAAACAGACTTTTCTCTATACACGGAGAACGAAGGGACTCAGGGGCCCGCCCTTTTAACTGTAGCATCCCCGCATGGTCCCTGATAATCACCACGAAAATCGAGCAAATCCGTCTCACTTTTTTTTTTACTCATTTTCTCGGTACCCAAAGTATTTCGGTCTGTAATTCCGGAAATAATTGCCGAACCGAGGAATGGGATGCGGTCTCGCATTCCCTCTTGACTTAGTTCTTACACGATAGCATCAAAATGGGAATCGCGAACACAAGCTAATTTTCGAAAAAAAAATGAGAAGGGTTTAAACCACTAGTTCGCCGACCTTCTTTCCGCCATAACTCCGCAGTATGTGAAGTGAGAAAGACGACGACTAGCGCGTTGAATAGAGCTCGTCGAACTCCATCTGTGGTATAAAGCACAAGTCTCTAGCCCCCAGCGTTTGGACGGGAGGGGCCCGCAAAGTTTCAAAAATCGGTCATTTCGGGCTTCCAAAACAGACTTTTCTCTATACACGGAGAACGAAGCGACTCAGGGGCCCGCCCTTTTAACTGTAGCATCCCCGCATGGTCCCTGATAATCACCACGAAAATCGAGCAAATCCGTCTCACTTTTTTTTTTTTACTCATTTTCTCGGTACCCAAAGTATTTCGGTCTGTAATTCCGGAAATAATTGCCGAACCGAGGAACGGGATGCGGTCTCGCATTCCCTCTTGACTTAGTTCTTACACGATAGCATCAAAATGGGAATCGCGAACACAAGCTGATTTTCGAAAAAAAAATGAACCACTAGTTCGCCGACCTTCTTTCCGCCATAACTCCGCAGTATGTGAAGTGAGAAAGACGACGACTAGCGCGTTGAATAGAGCTCGTCGAACTCCATCTGTGGTATAAAGCACAAGTCTCTAGCCCCCAGCGTTTGGACGGGAGGGGCCCGCAAAGTTTCAAAAATCGGTCATTTCGGGCTTCCAAAACAGACTTTTCTCTATACACGGAGAACGAAGGGACTCAGGGGCCCGCCCTTTTAACTGTAGCATCCCCGCATGGTCCCTGATAATCACCACGAAAATCGAGCAAATCCGTCTCACTTTTTTTTTTACTCATTTTTTCGGTACCCAAAGTATTTCGGTCTGTATTTCCGGAAATAATGGCCGAACCGAGGAACGGGATGCGGTCTCGCATTCCCCCTTGACTTAGTTCTTACACGATAGCATCAAAATGGGAATCGCGAACACAAGCTGATTTTCGAAAAAAAAATGAGAAGTTCGCCGACCTTCTTTCCGCCATAACTCCGCAGTATGTGAAGTGAGAAAGACGACGACTAGCGCGTTGAATAGAGCTCGTCGAACTCCATCTGTGGTATAAAGCACAAGTCTCTAGCCCCCAGCGTTTGGACGGGAGGGGCCCGCAAAGTTTCAAAAATCGGTCATTTCGGGCTTCCAAAACAGACTTTTCTCTATACACGGAGAACGAAGCGACTCAGGGGCCCGCCCTTTTAACTGTAGCATCCCCGCATGGTCCCTGATAATCGCCACGAAAATCGAGCAAATCCGTCTCACTTTTTTTTTTACTCATTTTCTCGGTACCCAAAGTATTTCGGTCTGTAATTCCGGAAATAATGGCCGAACCGAGGAACGGGATGCGGTCTCGCATTCCCCCTTGACTTAGTTCTTACACGATAGCATCAAAATGGGAATCGCGAACACAAGCTGATTTTCGAAAAAAAAATGAGAACCACTAGTTCGCCGACCTTCTTTCCGCCATAACTCCGCAGTATGTGAAGTGAGAAAGACGACGACTAGCGCGTTGAATAGAGCTCGTCGAACTCCATCTGTGGTATAAAGCACAAGTCTCTAGCCCCCAGCGTTTGGACGGGAGGGGCCCGCAAAGTTTCAAAAATCGGTCATTTCGGGCTTCCAAAACAGACTTTTCTCTATACACGGAGAACGAAGCGACTCAGGGGCCCGCCCTTTTAACTGTAGCATCCCCGCATGGTCCCTGATAATCACCACGAAAATCGAGCAAATCCGTCTCACTTTTTTTTTTACTCATTTTCTCGGTACCCAAAGTATTTCGGTCTGTAATTCCGGAAATAATGGCCGAACCGAGGAACGGGATGCGGTCTCGCATTCCCCCTTGACTTAGTTCTTACACGATAGCATCAAAATGGGAATCGCGAACACAAGCTGATTTTCGAAAAAAAAATGAGAAGGGTTTAAACCACTAGTTCGCCGACATTCTTTCCGCCATAACTCCGCAGTATGTGAAGTGAGAAAGACGACGACTAGCGCGTTGAATAGAGCTCGTCGAACTCCATCTGTGGTATAAAGCACAAGTCTCTAGCCCCCAGCGTTTGGACGGGAGGGGCCCGCAAAGTTTCAAAAATCGGTCATTTCGGGCTTCCAAAACAGACTTTTCTCTATACACGGAGAACGAAGCGACTCAGGGGCCCGCCCTTTTAACTGTAGCATCCCCGCATGGTCCCTGATAATCGCCACGAAAATCGAGCAAATCCGTCTCACTTTTTTTTTTACTCATTTTCTCGGTACCCAAAGTATTTCGGTCTGTAATTCCGGAAATAATGGCCGAACCGAGGAACGGGATGCGGTCTCGCATTCCCCCTTGACTTAGTTCTTACACGATAGCATCAAAATGGGAATCGCGAACACAAGCTGATTTTCGAAAAAAAATGAGAAGGGTTTAAACCACTAGTTCGCCGACCTTCTTTCCGCCATAACTCCGCAGTATGTGAAGTGAGAAAGACGACGACTAGCGCGTTGAATAGAGCTCGTCGAACTCCATCTGTGGTATAAAGCACAAGTCTCTAGCCCCCAGCGTTTGGACGGGAGGGGCCCGCAAAGTTTCAAAAATCGGTCATTTCGGGCTTCCAAAACAGACTTTTCTCTATACACGGAGAACGAAGGGACTCAGGGGCCCGCCCTTTTAACTGTAGCATCCCCGCATGGTCCCTGATAATCACCACGAAAATCGAGCAAATCCGTCTCACTTTTTTTTTTACTCATTTTCTCGGTACCCAAAGTATTTCGGTCTGTAATTCCGGAAATAATTGCCGAACCGAGGAACGGGATGCGGTCTCGCATTCCCTCTTGACTTAGTTCTTACACGATAGCATCAAAATGGGAATCGCGAACACAAGCTGATTTTCGAAAAAAAAATGAACCACTAGTTCGCCGACCTTCTTTCCGCCATAACTCCGCAGTATGTGAAGTGAGAAAGACGACGACTAGCGCGTTGAATAGAGCTCGTCGAACTCCATCTGTGGTATAAAGCACAAGTCTCTAGCCCCCAGCGTTTGGACGGGAGGGGCCCGCAAAGTTTCAAAAATCGGTCATTTCGGGCTTCCAAAACAGACTTTTCTCTATACACGGAGAACGAAGGGACTCAGGGGCCCGCCCTTTTAACTGTAGCATCCCCGCATGGTCCCTGATAATCACCACGAAAATCGAGCAAATCCGTCTCACTTTTTTTTTTACTCATTTTTTCGGTACCCAAAGTATTTCGGTCTGTATTTCCGGAAATAATGGCCGAACCGAGGAACGGGATGCGGTCTCGCATTCCCCCTTGACTTAGTTCTTACACGATAGCATCAAAATGGGAATCGCGAACACAAGCTGATTTTCGAAAAAAAAATGAGAAGTTCGCCGACCTTCTTTCCGCCATAACTCCGCAGTATGTGAAGTGAGAAAGACGACGACTAGCGCGTTGAATAGAGCTCGTCGAACTCCATCTGTGGTATAAAGCACAAGTCTCTAGCCCCCAGCGTTTGGACGGGAGGGGCCCGCAAAGTTTCAAAAATCGGTCATTTCGGGCTTCCAAAACAGACTTTTCTCTATACACGGAGAACGAAGCGACTCAGGGGCCCGCCCTTTTAACTGTAGCATCCCCGCATGGTCCCTGATAATCGCCACGAAAATCGAGCAAATCCGTCTCACTTTTTTTTTTACTCATTTTCTCGGTACCCAAAGTATTTCGGTCTGTAATTCCGGAAATAATGGCCGAACCGAGGAACGGGATGCGGTCTCGCATTCCCCCTTGACTTAGTTCTTACACGATAGCATCAAAATGGGAATCGCGAACACAAGCTGATTTTCGAAAAAAAAATGAGAAGGGTTTAAACCACTAGTTCGCCGACCTTCTTTCCGCCATAACTCCGCAGTATGTGAAGTGAGAAAGACGACGACTAGCGCGTTGAATAGAGCTCGTCGAACTCCATCTGTGGTATAAAGCACAAGTCTCTAGCCCCCAGCGTTTGGACGGGAGGGGCCCGCAAAGTTTCAAAAATCGGTCATTTCGGGCTTCCAAAACAGACTTTTCTCTATACACGGAGAACGAAGCGACTCAGGGGCCCGCCCTTTTAACTGTAGCATCCCCGCATGGTCCCTGATAATCACCACGAAAATCGAGCAAATCCGTCTCACTTTTTTTTTTACTCATTTTCTCGGTACCCAAAGTATTTCGGTCTGTATTTCCGGAAATAATGGCCGAACCGAGGAACGGGATGCGGTCTCGCATTCCCCCTTGACTTAGTTCTTACACGATAGCATCAAAATGGGAATCGCGAACACAAGCTGATTTTCGAAAAAAAAATGAGAACCACTAGTTCGCCGACCTTCTTTCCGCCATAACTCCGCAGTATGTGAAGTGAGAAAGACGACGACTAGCGCGTTGAATAGAGCTCGTCGAACTCCATCTGTGGTATAAAGCACAAGTCTCTAGCCCCCAGCGTTTGGACGGGAGGGGCCCGCAAAGTTTCAAAAATCGGTCATTTCGGGCTTCCAAAACAGACTTTTCTCTATACACGGAGAACGAAGCGACTCAGGGGCCCGCCCTTTTAACTGTAGCATCCCCGCATGGTCCCTGATAATCACCACGAAAATCGAGCAAATCCGTCTCACTTTTTTTTTACTCATTTTCTCGGTACCCAAAGTATTTCGGTCTGTAATTCCGGAAATAATGGCCGAACCGAGGAACGGGATGCGGTCTCGCATTCCCCCTTGACTTAGTTCTTACACGATAGCATCAAAATGGGAATCGCGAACACAAGCTGATTTTCGAAAAAAAAATGAGAAGGGTTTAAACCACTAGTTCGCCGACCTTCTTTCCGCCATAACTCCGCAGTATGTGAAGTGAGAAAGACGACGACTAGCGCGTTGAATAGAGCTCGTCGAACTCCATCTGTGGTATAAAGCACAAGTCTCTAGCCCCCAGCGTTTGGACGGGAGGGGCCCGCAAAGTTTCAAAAATCGGTCATTTCGGGCTTCCAAAACAGACTTTTCTCTATACACGGAGAACGAAGCGACTCAGGGGCCCGCCCTTTTAACTGTAGCATCCCCGCATGGTCCCTGATAATCACCACGAAAATCGAGCAAATCCGTCTCACTTTTTTTTTTACTCATTTTCTCGGTACCCAAAGTATTTCGGTCTGTAATTCCGGAAATAATTGCCGAACCGAGGAACGGGATGCGGTCTCGCATTCCCTCTTGACTTAGTTCTTACACGATAGCATCAAAATGGGAATCGCGAACACAAGCTGATTTTCGAAAAAAAAATGAGAAGGGTTTAAACCACTAGTTCGCCGACCTTCTTTCCGCCATAACTCCGCAGTATGTGAAGTGAGAAAGACGACGACTAGCGCGTTGAATAGAGCTCGTCGAACTCCATCTGTGGTATAAAGCACAAGTCTCTAGCCCCCAGCGTTTGGACGGGAGGGGCCCGCAAAGTTTCAAAAATCGGTCATTTCGGGCTTCCAAAACAGACTTTTCTCTATACACGGAGAACGAAGGGACTCAGGGGCCCGCCCTTTTAACTGTAGCATCCCCGCATGGTCCCTGATAATCACCACGAAAATCGAGCAAATCCGTCTCACTTTTTTTTTTACTCATTTTTTCGGTACCCAAAGTATTTCGGTCTGTATTTCCGGAAATAATGGCCGAACCGAGGAACGGGATGCGGTCTCGCATTCCCCCTTGACTTAGTTCTTACACGATAGCATCAAAATGGGAATCGCGAACACAAGCTGATTTTCGAAAAAAAAATGAGAACCACTAGTTCGCCGACCTTCTTTCCGCCATAACTCCGCAGTATGTGAAGTGAGAAAGACGACGACTAGCGCGTTGAATAGAGCTCGTCGAACTCCATCTGTGGTATAAAGCACAAGTCTCTAGCCCCCAGCGTTTGGACGGGAGGGGCCCGCAAAGTTTCAAAAATCGGTCATTTCGGGCTTCCAAAACAGACTTTTCTCTATACACGGAGAACGAAGCGACTCAGGGGCCCGCCCTTTTAACTGTAGCATCCCCGCATGGTCCCTGATAATCACCACGAAAATCGAGCAAATCCGTCTCACTTTTTTTTTTACTCATTTTCTCGGTACCCAAAGTATTTCGGTCTGTAATTCCGGAAATAATGGCCGAACCGAGGAACGGGATGCGGTCTCGCATTCCCCCTTGACTTAGTTCTTACACGATAGCATCAAAATGGGAATCGCGAACACAAGCTGATTTTCGAAAAAAAAATGAGAAGGGTTTAAACCACTAGTTCGCCGACCTTCTTTCCGCCATAACTCCGCAGTATGTGAAGTGAGAAAGACGACGACTAGCGCGTTGAATAGAGCTCGTCGAACTCCATCTGTGGTATAAAGCACAAGTCTCTAGCCCCCAGCGTTTGGACGGGAGGGGCCCGCAAAGTTTCAAAAATCGGTCATTTCGGGCTTCCAAAACAGACTTTTCTCTATACACGGAGAACGAAGCGACTCAGGGGCCCGCCCTTTTAACTGTAGCATCCCCGCATGGTCCCTGATAATCACCACGAAAATCGAGCAAATCCGTCTCACTTTTTTTTTTACTCATTTTCTCGGTACCCAAAGTATTTCGGTCTGTAATTCCGGAAATAATTGCCGAACCGAGGAACGGGATGCGGTCTCGCATTCCCTCTTGACTTAGTTCTTACACGATAGCATCAAAATGGGAATCGCGAACACAAGCTGATTTTCGAAAAAAAAATGAGAAGGGTTTAAACCACTAGTTCGCCGACCTTCTTTCCGCCATAACTCCGCAGTATGTGAAGTGAGAAAGACGACGACTAGCGCGTTGAATAGAGCTCGTCGAACTCCATCTGTGGTATAAAGCACAAGTCTCTAGCCCCCAGCGTTTGGACGGGAGGGGCCCGCAAAGTTTCAAAAATCGGTCATTTCGGGCTTCCAAAACAGACTTTTCTCTATACACGGAGAACGAAGGGACTCAGGGGCCCGCCCTTTTAACTGTAGCATCCCCGCATGGTCCCTGATAATCACCACGAAAATCGAGCAAATCCGTCTCACTTTTTTTTTTACTCATTTTTTCGGTACCCAAAGTATTTCGGTCTGTATTTCCGGAAATAATGGCCGAACCGAGGAACGGGATGCGGTCTCGCATTCCCCCTTGACTTAGTTCTTACACGATAGCATCAAAATGGGAATCGCGAACACAAGCTGATTTTCGAAAAAAAATGAGAACCACTAGTTCGCCGACCTTCTTTCCGCCATAACTCCGCAGTATGTGAAGTGAGAAAGACGACGACTAGCGCGTTGAATAGAGCTCGTCGAACTCCATCTGTGGTATAAAGCACAAGTCTCTAGCCCCCAGCGTTTGGACGGGAGGGGCCCGCAAAGTTTCAAAAATCGGTCATTTCGGGCTTCCAAAACAGACTTTTCTCTATACACGGAGAACGAAGCGACTCAGGGGCCCGCCCTTTTAACTGTAGCATCCCCGCATGGTCCCTGATAATCACCACGAAAATCGAGCAAATCCGTCTCACTTTTTTTTTTACTCATTTTCTCGGTACCCAAAGTATTTCGGTCTGTAATTCCGGAAATAATGGCCGAACCGAGGAACGGGATGCGGTCTCGCATTCCCCCTTGACTTAGTTCTTACACGATAGCATCAAAATGGGAATCGCGAACACAAGCTGATTTTCGAAAAAATCTAGTTCGCCGACCTTCTTTCCGCCATAACTCCGCAGTATGTGAAGTGAGAAAGACGACGACTAGCGCGTTGAATAGAGCTCGTCGAACTCCATCTGTGGTATAAAGCACAAGTCTCTAGCCCCCAGCGTTTGGACGGGAGGGGCCCGCAAAGTTTCAAAAATCGGTCATTTCGGGCTTCCAAAACAGACTTTTCTCTATACACGGAGAACGAAGCGACTCAGGGGCCCGCCCTTTTAACTGTAGCATCCCCGCATGGTCCCTGATAATCACCACGAAAATCGAGCAAATCCGTCTCACTTTTTTTTTTACTCATTTTTTCGGTACCCAAAGTATTTCGGTCTGTATTTCCGGAAATAATGGCCGAACCGAGGAACGGGATGCGGTCTCGCATTCCCCCTTGACTTAGTTCTTACACGATAGCATCAAAATGGGAATCGCGAACACAAGCTGATTTTCGAAAAAAAAATGAGAAGGGTTTAAACCACTAGTTCGCCGACCTTCTTTCCGCCATAACTCCGCAGTATGTGAAGTGAGAAAGACGACGACTAGCGCGTTGAATAGAGCTCGTCGAACTCCATCTGTGGTATAAAGCACAAGTCTCTAGCCCCCAGCGTTTGGACGGGAGGGGCCCGCAAAGTTTCAAAAATCGGTCATTTCGGGCTTCCAAAACAGACTTTTCTCTATACACGGAGAACGAAGCGACTCAGGGGCCCGCCCTTTTAACTGTAGCATCCCCGCATGGTCCCTGATAATCACCACGAAAATCGAGCAAATCCGTCTCACTTTTTTTTTTACTCATTTTCTCGGTACCCAAAGTATTTCGGTCTGTAATTCCGGAAATAATTGCCGAACCGAGGAACGGGATGCGGTCTCGCATTCCCTCTTGACTTAGTTCTTACACGATAGCATCAAAATGGGAATCGCGAACACAAGCTGATTTTCGAAAAAAAAATGAGAAGGGTTTAAACCACTAGTTCGCCGACCTTCTTTCCGCCATAACTCCGCAGTATGTGAAGTGAGAAAGACGACGACTAGCGCGTTGAATAGAGCTCGTCGAACTCCATCTGTGGTATAAAGCACAAGTCTCTAGCCCCCAGCGTTTGGACGGGAGGGGCCCGCAAAGTTTCAAAAATCGGTCATTTCGGGCTTCCAAAACAGACTTTTCTCTATACACGGAGAACGAAGGGACTCAGGGGCCCGCCCTTTTAACTGTAGCATCCCCGCATGGTCCCTGATAATCACCACGAAAATCGAGCAAATCCGTCTCACTTTTTTTTTTACTCATTTTTTCGGTACCCAAAGTATTTCGGTCTGTATTTCCGGAAATAATGGCCGAACCGAGGAACGGGATGCGGTCTCGCATTCCCCCTTGACTTAGTTCTTACACGATAGCATCAAAATGGGAATCGCGAACACAAGCTGATTTTCGAAAAAAAAATGAGAACCACTAGTTCGCCGACCTTCTTTCCGCCATAACTCCGCAGTATGTGAAGTGAGAAAGACGACGACTAGCGCGTTGAATAGAGCTCGTCGAACTCCATCTGTGGTATAAAGCACAAGTCTCTAGCCCCCAGCGTTTGGACGGGAGGGGCCCGCAAAGTTTCAAAAATCGGTCATTTCGGGCTTCCAAAACAGACTTTTCTCTATACACGGAGAACGAAGCGACTCAGGGGCCCGCCCTTTTAACTGTAGCATCCCCGCATGGTCCCTGATAATCACCACGAAAATCGAGCAAATCCGTCTCACTTTTTTTTTTACTCATTTTCTCGGTACCCAAAGTATTTCGGTCTGTAATTCCGGAAATAATGGCCGAACCGAGGAATGGGATGCGGTCTCGCATTCCCCCTTGACTTAGTTCTTACACGATAGCATCAAAATGGGAATCGCGAACACAAGCTGATTTTCGAAAAAAAAATGAGAAGGGTTTAAACCACTAGTTCGCCGACATTCTTTCCGCCATAACTCCGCAGTATGTGAAGTGAGAAAGACGACGACTAGCGCGTTGAATAGAGCTCGTCGAACTCCATCTGTGGTATAAAGCACAAGTCTCTAGCCCCCAGCGTTTGGACGGGAGGGGCCCGCAAAGTTTCAAAAATCGGTCATTTCGGGCTTCCAAAAAGACTTTTCTCTATACACGGAGAACGAAGCGACTCAGGGGCCCGCCCTTTTAACTGTAGCATCCCCGCACGGTCCCTGATAATCACCACGAAAATCGAGCAAATCCGTCTCACTTTTTTTTTTACTCATTTTTTCGGTACCCAAAGTATTTCGGTCTGTATTTCCGGAAATAATGGCCGAACCGAGGAACGGGATGCGGTCTCGCATTCCCCCTTGACTTAGTTCTTACACGATAGCATCAAAATGGGAATCGCGAACAAAAGCTGATTTTCGAAAAAAAAATGAGAAGGGTTTAAACCACTAGTTCGCCGACCTTCTTTCCGCCATAACTCCGCAGTATGTGAAGTGAGAAAGACGACGACTAGCGCGTTGAATAGAGCTCGTCGAACTCCATCTGTGGTATAAAGCACAAGTCTCTAGCCCCCAGCGTTTGGACGGGAGGGGCCCGCAAAGTTTCAAAAATCGGTCATTTCGGGCTTCCAAAACAGACTTTTCTCTATACACGGAGAACGAAGCGACTCAGGGGCCCGCCCTTTTAACTGTAGCATCCCCGCATGGTCCCTGATAATCACCACGAAAATCGAGCAAATCCGTCTCACTTTTTTTTTTACTCATTTTCTCGGTACCCAAAGTATTTCGGTCTGTAATTCCGGAAATAATTGCCGAACCGAGGAATGGGATGCGGTCTCGCATTCCCTCTTGACTTAGTTCTTACACGATAGCATCAAAATGGGAATCGCGAACACAAGCTGATTTTCGAAAAAAAAATGAGAAGGGTTTAAACCACTAGTTCGCCGACCTTCTTTCCGCCATAACTCCGCAGTATGTGAAGTGAGAAAGACGACGACTAGCGCGTTGAATAGAGCTCGTCGAACTCCATCTGTGGTATAAAGCACAAGTCTCTAGCCCCCAGCGTTTGGACGGGAGGGGCCCGCAAAGTTTCAAAAATCGGTCATTTCGGGCTTCCAAAACAGACTTTTCTCTATACACGGAGAACGAAGCGACTCAGGGGCCCGCCCTTTTAACTGTAGCATCCCCGCTCGGTCCCTGATAATCACCACGAAAATCGAGCAAATCCGTCTCACTTTTTTTTTTACTCATTTTTTCGGTACCCAAAGTATTTCGGTCTGTATTTCCGGAAATAATGGCCGAACCGAGGAACGGGATGCGGTCTCGCATTCCCCCTTGACTTAGTTCTTACACGATAGCATCAAAATGGGAATCGCGAACACAAGCTGATTTTCGAAAAAATCTAGTTCGCCGACCTTCTTTCCGCCATAACTCCGCAGTATGTGAAGTGAGAAAGACGACGACAAGCGCGTTGAATAGAGCTCGTCGAACTCCATCTGTGGTATAAAGCACAAGTCTCTAGCCCCCAGCGTTTGGACGGGAGGGGCCCGCAAAGTTTCAAAAATCGGTCATTTCGGGCTTCCAAAACAGACTTTTCTCTATACACGGAGAACGAAGCGACTCAGGGGCCCGCCCTTTTAACTGTAGCATCCCCGCATGGTCCCTGATAATCACCACGAAAATCGAGCAAATCCGTCTCACTTTTTTTTTTACTCATTTCCTCGGTACCCAAAGTATTTCGGTCTGTAATTCCGGAAATAATGGCCTAACCGAGGAACGGGATGCGGTCTCGCATTCCCCCTTGACTTAGTTCTTACACGATAGCATCAAAATGGGAATCGCGAACACAAGCTGATTTTCGAAAAAAAAATGAGAAGGGTTTAAACCACTAGTTCGCCGACATTCTTTCCGCCATAACTCCGCAGTATGTGAAGTGAGAAAGACGACGACTAGCGCGTTGAATAGAGCTCGTCGAACTCCATCTGTGGTATAAAGCACAAGTCTCTAGCCCCCAGCGTTTGGACGGGAGGGGCCCGCAAAGTTTCAAAAATCGGTCATTTCGGGCTTCCAAAACAGACTTTTCTCTATACACGGAGAACGAAGCGACTCAGGGGCCCGCCCTTTTAACTGTAGCATCCCCGCATGGTCCCTGATAATCACCACGAAAATCGAGCAAATCCGTCTCACTTTTTTTTTTACTCATTTCCTCGGTACCCAAAGTATTTCGGTCTGTAATTCCGGAAATAATGGCCTAACCGAGGAACGGGATGCGGTCTCGCATTCCCCCTTGACTTAGTTCTTACACGATAGCATCAAAATGGGAATCGCGAACACAAGCTGATTTTCGAAAAAAAAATGAGAAGGGTTTAAACCACTAGTTCGCCGACCTTCTTTCCGCCATAACTCCGCAGTATGTGAAGTGAGAAAGACGACGACTAGCGCGTTGAATAGAGCTCGTCGAACTCCATCTGTGGTATAAAGCACAAGTCTCTAGCCCCCAGCGTTTGGACGGGAGGGGCCCGCAAAGTTTCAAAAATCGGTCATTTCGGGCTTCCAAAACAGACTTTTCTCTATACACGGAGAACGAAGCGACTCAGGGGCCCGCCCTTTTAACTGTAGCATCCCCGCATGGTCCCTGATAATCACCACGAAAATCGAGCAAATCCGTCTCACTTTTTTTTTTACTCATTTCCTCGGTACCCAAAGTATTTCGGTCTGTAATTCCGGAAATAATGGCCTAACCGAGGAACGGGATGCGGTCTCGCATTCCCCCTTGACTTAGTTCTTACACGATAGCATCAAAATGGGAATCGCGAACACAAGCTGATTTTCGAAAAAAAAATGAGAAGGGTTTAAACCACTAGTTCGCCGACCTTCTTTCCGCCATAACTCCGCAGTATGTGAAGTGAGAAAGACGACGACTAGCGCGTTGAATAGAGCTCGTCGAACTCCATCTGTGGTATAAAGCACAAGTCTCTAGCCCCCAGCGTTTGGACGGGAGGGGCCCGCAAAGTTTCAAAAATCGGTCATTTCGGGCTTCCAAAACAGACTTTTCTCTATACACGGAGAACGAAGCGACTCAGGGGCCCGCCCTTTTAACTGTAGCATCCCCGCATGGTCCCTGATAATCACCACGAAAATCGAGCAAATCCGTCTCACTTTTTTTTTTACTCATTTCCTCGGTACCCAAAGTATTTCGGTCTGTAATTCCGGAAATAATGACCTAACCGAGGAACGGGATGCGGTCTCGCATTCCCCCTTGACTTAGTTCTTACACGATAGCATCAAAATGGGAATCGCGAACACAAGCTGATTTTCGAAAAAAAAATGAGAAGGGTTTAAACCACTAGTTCGCCGACATTCTTTCCGCCATAACTCCGCAGTATGTGAAGTGAGAAAGACGACGACTAGCGCGTTGAATAGAGCTCGTCGAACTCCATCTGTGGTATAAAGCACAAGTCTCTAGCCCCCAGCGTTTGGACGGGAGGGGCCCGCAAAGTTTCAAAAATCGGTCATTTCGGGCTTCCAAAACAGACTTTTCTCTATACACGGAGAACGAAGCGACTCAGGGGCCCGCCCTTTTAACTGTAGCATCCCCGCATGGTCCCTGATAATCACCACGAAAATCGAGCAAATCCGTCTCACTTTTTTTTTTACTCATTTTCTCGGTACCCAAAGTATTTCGGTCTGTAATTCCGGAAATAATGGCCTAACCGAGGAACGGGATGCGGTCTCGCATTCCCCCTTGACTTAGTTCTTACACGATAGCATCAAAATGGGAATCGCGAACACAAGCTGATTTTCGAAAAAAAAATGAGAAGGGTTTAAACCACTAGTTCGCCGACCTTCTTTCCGCCATAACTCCGCAGTATGTGAAGTGAGAAAGACGACGACTAGCGCGTTGAATAGAGCTCGTCGAACTCCATCTGTGGTATAAAGCACAAGTCTCTAGCCCCCAGCGTTTGGACGGGAGGGGCCCGCAAAGTTTCAAAAATCGGTCATTTCGGGCTTCCAAAACAGACTTTTCTCTATACACGGAGAACGAAGCGACTCAGGGGCCCGCCCTTTTAACTGTAGCATCCCCGCATGGTCCCTGATAATCACCACGAAAATCGAGCAAATCCGTCTCACTTTTTTTTTTACTCATTTTCTCGGTACCCAAAGTATTTCGGTCTGTAATTCCGGAAATAATGGCCTAACCGAGGAACGGGATGCGGTCTCGCATTCCCCCTTGACTTAGTTCTTACACGATAGCATCAAAATGGGAATCGCGAACACAAGCTGATTTTCGAAAAAAAAATGAGAAGGGTTTAAACCACTAGTTCGCCGACCTTCTTTCCGCCATAACTCCGCAGTATGTGAAGTGAGAAAGACGACGACTAGCGCGTTGAATAGAGCTCGTCGAACTCCATCTGTGGTATAAAGCACAAGTCTCTAGCCCCCAGCGTTTGGACGGGAGGGGCCCGCAAAGTTTCAAAAATCGGTCATTTCGGGCTTCCAAAACAGACTTTTCTCTATACACGGAGAACGAAGCGACTCAGGGGCCCGCCCTTTTAACTGTAGCATCCCCGCATGGTCCCTGATAATCACCACGAAAATCGAGCAAATCCGTCTCACTTTTTTTTTTACTCATTTCCTCGGTACCCAAAGTATTTCGGTCTGTAATTCCGGAAATAATGGCCTAACCGAGGAACGGGATGCGGTCTCGCATTCCCCCTTGACTTAGTTCTTACACGATAGCATCAAAATGGGAATCGCGAACACAAGCTGATTTTCGAAAAAAAAATGAGAAGGGTTTAAACCACTAGTTCGCCGACCTTCTTTCCGCCATAACTCCGCAGTATGTGAAGTGAGAAAGACGACGACTAGCGCGTTGAATAGAGCTCGTCGAACTCCATCTGTGGTATAAAGCACAAGTCTCTAGCCCCCAGCGTTTGGACGGGAGGGGCCCGCAAAGTTTCAAAAATCGGTCATTTCGGGCTTCCAAAACAGACTTTTCTCTATACACGGAGAACGAAGCGACTCAGGGGCCCGCCCTTTTAACTGTAGCATCCCCGCATGGTCCCTGATAATCACCACGAAAATCGAGCAAATCCGTCTCACTTTTTTTTTTACTCATTTCCTCGGTACCCAAAGTATTTCGGTCTGTAATTCCGGAAATAATGGCCTAACCGAGGAACGGGATGCGGTCTCGCATTCCCCCTTGACTTAGTTCTTACACGATAGCATCAAAATGGGAATCGCGAACACAAGCTGATTTTCGAAAAAAAAATGAGAAGGGTTTAAACCACTAGTTCGCCGACCTTCTTTCCGCCATAACTCCGCAGTATGTGAAGTGAGAAAGACGACGACTAGCGCGTTGAATAGAGCTCGTCGAACTCCATCTGTGGTATAAAGCACAAGTCTCTAGCCCCCAGCGTTTGGACGGGAGGGGCCCGCAAAGTTTCAAAAATCGGTCATTTCGGGCTTCCAAAACAGACTTTTCTCTATACACGGAGAACGAAGCGACTCAGGGGCCCGCCCTTTTAACTGTAGCATCCCCGCATGGTCCCTGATAATCACCACGAAAATCGAGCAAATCCGTCTCACTTTTTTTTTTACTCATTTTCTCGGTACCCAAAGTATTTCGGTCTGTAATTCCGGAAATAATGGCCGAACCGAGGAACGGGATGCGGTCTCGCATTCCCCCTTGACTTAGTTCTTACACGATAGCATCAAAATGGGAATCGCGAACACAAGCTGATTTTCGAAAAAAAAATGAGAAGGGTTTAAACCACTAGTTCGCCGACCTTCTTTCCGCCATAACTCCGCAGTATGTGAAGTGAGAAAGACGACGACTAGCGCGTTGAATAGAGCTCGTCGAACTCCATCTGTGGTATAAAGCACAAGTCTCTAGCCCCCAGCGTTTGGACGGGAGGGGCCCGCAAAGTTTCAAAAATCGGTCATTTCGGGCTTCCAAAACAGACTTTTCTCTATACACGGAGAACGAAGCGACTCAGGGGCCCGCCCTTTTAACTGTAGCATCCCCGCATGGTCCCTGATAATCACCACGAAAATCGAGCAAATCCGTCTCACTTTTTTTTTTACTCATTTCCTCGGTACCCAAAGTATTTCGGTCTGTAATTCCGGAAATAATGGCCTAACCGAGGAACGGGATGCGGTCTCGCATTCCCCCTTGTCTTAGTTCTTACACGATAGCATCAAAATGGGAATCGCGAACACAAGCTGATTTTCGAAAAAAAAATGAGAAGGGTTTAAACCACTAGTTCGCCGACCTTCTTTCCGCCATAACTCCGCAGTATGTGAAGTGAGAAAGACGACGACTAGCGCGTTGAATAGAGCTCGTCGAACTCCATCTGTGGTATAAAGCACAAGTCTCTAGCCCCCAGCGTTTGGACGGGAGGGGCCCGCAAAGTTTCAAAAATCGGTCATTTCGGGCTTCCAAAACAGACTTTTCTCTATACACGGAGAACGAAGCGACTCAGGGGCCCGCCCTTTTAACTGTAGCATCCCCGCATGGTCCCTGATAATCACCACGAAAATCGAGCAAATCCGTCTCACTTTTTTTTTTACTCATTTTCTCGGTACCCAAAGTATTTCGGTCTGTAATTCCGGAAATAATGGCCTAACCGAGGAACGGGATGCGGTCTCGCATTCCCCCTTGACTTAGTTCTTACACGATAGCATCAAAATGGGAATCGCGAACACAAGCTGATTTTCGAAAAAAAAATGAGAAGGGTTTAAACCACTAGTTCGCCGACCTTCTTTCCGCCATAACTCCGCAGTATGTGAAGTGAGAAAGACGACGACTAGCGCGTTGAATAGAGCTCGTCGAACTCCATCTGTGGTATAAAGCACAAGTCTCTAGCCCCCAGCGTTTGGACGGGAGGGGCCCGCAAAGTTTCAAAAATCGGTCATTTCGGGCTTCCAAAACAGACTTTTCTCTATACACGGAGAACGAAGCGACTCAGGGGCCCGCCCTTTTAACTGTAGCATCCCCGCATGGTCCCTGATAATCACCACGAAAATCGAGCAAATCCGTCTCACTTTTTTTTTTACTCATTTCCTCGGTACCCAAAGTATTTCGGTCTGTAATTCCGGAAATAATGACCTAACCGAGGAACGGGATGCGGTCTCGCATTCCCCCTTGACTTAGTTCTTACACGATAGCATCAAAATGGGAATCGCGAACACAAGCTGATTTTCGAAAAAAAAATGAGAAGGGTTTAAACCACTAGTTCGCCGACCTTCTTTCCGCCATAACTCCGCAGTATGTGAAGTGAGAAAGACGACGACTAGCGCGTTGAATAGAGCTCGTCGAACTCCATCTGTGGTATAAAGCACAAGTCTCTAGCCCCCAGCGTTTGGACGGGAGGGGCCCGCAAAGTTTCAAAAATCGGTCATTTCGGGCTTCCAAAACAGACTTTTCTCTATACACGGAGAACGAAGCGACTCAGGGGCCCGCCCTTTTAACTGTAGCATCCCCGCATGGTCCCTGATAATCACCACGAAAATCGAGCAAATCCGTCTCACTTTTTTTTTTACTCATTTTCTCGGTACCCAAAGTATTTCGGTCTGTAATTCCGGAAATAATGGCCTAACCGAGGAACGGGATGCGGTCTCGCATTCCCCCTTGACTTAGTTCTTACACGATAGCATCAAAATGGGAATCGCGAACACAAGCTGATTTTCGAAAAAAAAATGAGAAGGGTTTAAACCACTAGTTCGCCGACCTTCTTTCCGCCATAACTCCGCAGTATGTGAAGTGAGAAAGACGACGACTAGCGCGTTGAATAGAGCTCGTCGAACTCCATCTGTGGTATAAAGCACAAGTCTCTAGCCCCCAGCGTTTGGACGGGAGGGGCCCGCAAAGTTTCAAAAATCGGTCATTTCGGGCTTCCAAAACAGACTTTTCTCTATACACGGAGAACGAAGCGACTCAGGGGCCCGCCCTTTTAACTGTAGCATCCCCGCATGGTCCCTGATAATCACCACGAAAATCGAGCAAATCCGTCTCACTTTTTTTTTTACTCATTTCCTCGGTACCCAAAGTATTTCGGTCTGTAATTCCGGAAATAATGACCTAACCGAGGAACGGGATGCGGTCTCGCATTCCCCCTTGACTTAGTTCTTACACGATAGCATCAAAATGGGAATCGCGAACACAAGCTGATTTTCGAAAAAAAAATGAGAAGGGTTTAAACCACTAGTTCGCCGACCTTCTTTCCGCCATAACTCCGCAGTATGTGAAGTGAGAAAGACGACGACTAGCGCGTTGAATAGAGCTCGTCGAACTCCATCTGTGGTATAAAGCACAAGTCTCTAGCCCCCAGCGTTTGGACGGGAGGGGCCCGCAAAGTTTCAAAAATCGGTCATTTCGGGCTTCCAAAACAGACTTTTCTCTATACACGGAGAACGAAGCGACTCAGGGGCCCGCCCTTTTAACTGTAGCATCCCCGCATGGTCCCTGATAATCACCACGAAAATCGAGCAAATCCGTCTCACTTTTTTTTTTACTCATTTTCTCGGTACCCAAAGTATTTCGGTCTGTAATTCCGGAAATAATGGCCTAACCGAGGAACGGGATGCGGTCTCGCATTCCCCCTTGACTTAGTTCTTACACGATAGCATCAAAATGGGAATCGCGAACACAAGCTGATTTTCGAAAAAAAAATGAGAAGGGTTTAAACCACTAGTTCGCCGACCTTCTTTCCGCCATAACTCCGCAGTATGTGAAGTGAGAAAGACGACGACTAGCGCGTTGAATAGAGCTCGTCGAACTCCATCTGTGGTATAAAGCACAAGTCTCTAGCCCCCAGCGTTTGGACGGGAGGGGCCCGCAAAGTTTCAAAAATCGGTCATTTCGGGCTTCCAAAACAGACTTTTCTCTATACACGGAGAACGAAGCGACTCAGGGGCCCGCCCTTTTAACTGTAGCATCCCCGCATGGTCCCTGATAATCACCACGAAAATCGAGCAAATCCGTCTCACTTTTTTTTTTACTCATTTCCTCGGTACCCAAAGTATTTCGGTCTGTAATTCCGGAAATAATGACCTAACCGAGGAACGGGATGCGGTCTCGCATTCCCCCTTGACTTAGTTCTTACACGATAGCATCAAAATGGGAATCGCGAACACAAGCTGATTTTCGAAAAAAAAATGAGAAGGGTTTAAACCACTAGTTCGCCGACCTTCTTTCCGCCATAACTCCGCAGTATGTGAAGTGAGAAAGACGACGACTAGCGCGTTGAATAGAGCTCGTCGAACTCCATCTGTGGTATAAAGCACAAGTCTCTAGCCCCCAGCGTTTGGACGGGAGGGGCCCGCAAAGTTTCAAAAATCGGTCATTTCGGGCTTCCAAAACAGACTTTTCTCTATACACGGAGAACGAAGCGACTCAGGGGCCCGCCCTTTTAACTGTAGCATCCCCGCATGGTCCCTGATAATCACCACGAAAATCGAGCAAATCCGTCTCACTTTTTTTTTTACTCATTTTCTCGGTACCCAAAGTATTTCGGTCTGTAATTCCGGAAATAATGGCCTAACCGAGGAACGGGATGCGGTCTCGCATTCCCCCTTGACTTAGTTCTTACACGATAGCATCAAAATGGGAATCGCGAACACAAGCTGATTTTCGAAAAAAAAATGAGAAGGGTTTAAACCACTAGTTCGCCGACCTTCTTTCCGCCATAACTCCGCAGTATGTGAAGTGAGAAAGACGACGACTAGCGCGTTGAATAGAGCTCGTCGAACTCCATCTGTGGTATAAAGCACAAGTCTCTAGCCCCCAGCGTTTGGACGGGAGGGGCCCGCAAAGTTTCAAAAATCGGTCATTTCGGGCTTCCAAAACAGACTTTTCTCTATACACGGAGAACGAAGCGACTCAGGGGCCCGCCCTTTTAACTGTAGCATCCCCGCATGGTCCCTGATAATCACCACGAAAATCGAGCAAATCCGTCTCACTTTTTTTTTTACTCATTTCCTCGGTACCCAAAGTATTTCGGTCTGTAATTCCGGAAATAATGGCCTAACCGAGGAACGGGATGCGGTCTCGCATTCCCCCTTGACTTAGTTCTTACACGATAGCATCAAAATGGGAATCGCGAACACAAGCTGATTTTCGAAAAAAAAATGAGAAGGGTTTAAACCACTAGTTCGCCGACCTTCTTTCCGCCATAACTCCGCAGTATGTGAAGTGAGAAAGACGACGACTAGCGCGTTGAATAGAGCTCGTCGAACTCCATCTGTGGTATAAAGCACAAGTCTCTAGCCCCCAGCGTTTGGACGGGAGGGGCCCGCAAAGTTTCAAAAATCGGTCATTTCGGGCTTCCAAAACAGACTTTTCTCTATACACGGAGAACGAAGCGACTCAGGGGCCCGCCCTTTTAACTGTAGCATCCCCGCATGGTCCCTGATAATCACCACGAAAATCGAGCAAATCCGTCTCACTTTTTTTTTTACTCATTTCCTCGGTACCCAAAGTATTTCGGTCTGTAATTCCGGAAATAATGGCCTAACCGAGGAACGGGATGCGGTCTCGCATTCCCCCTTGACTTAGTTCTTACACGATAGCATCAAAATGGGAATCGCGAACACAAGCTGATTTTCGAAAAAAAAATGAGAAGGGTTTAAACCACTAGTTCGCCGACCTTCTTTCCGCCATAACTCCGCAGTATGTGAAGTGAGAAAGACGACGACTAGCGCGTTGAATAGAGCTCGTCGAACTCCATCTGTGGTATAAAGCACAAGTCTCTAGCCCCCAGCGTTTGGACGGGAGGGGCCCGCAAAGTTTCAAAAATCGGTCATTTCGGGCTTCCAAAACAGACTTTTCTCTATACACGGAGAACGAAGCGACTCAGGGGCCCGCCCTTTTAACTGTAGCATCCCCGCATGGTCCCTGATAATCACCACGAAAATCGAGCAAATCCGTCTCACTTTTTTTTTTACTCATTTTCTCGGTACCCAAAGTATTTCGGTCTGTAATTCCGGAAATAATGGCCGAACCGAGGAACGGGATGCGGTCTCGCATTCCCCCTTGACTTAGTTCTTACACGATAGCATCAAAATGGGAATCGCGAACACAAGCTGATTTTCGAAAAAAAAATGAGAAGGGTTTAAACCACTAGTTCGCCGACCTTCTTTCCGCCATAACTCCGCAGTATGTGAAGTGAGAAAGACGACGACTAGCGCGTTGAATAGAGCTCGTCGAACTCCATCTGTGGTATAAAGCACAAGTCTCTAGCCCCCAGCGTTTGGACGGGAGGGGCCCGCAAAGTTTCAAAAATCGGTCATTTCGGGCTTCCAAAACAGACTTTTCTCTATACACGGAGAACGAAGCGACTCAGGGGCCCGCCCTTTTAACTGTAGCATCCCCGCATGGTCCCTGATAATCACCACGAAAATCGAGCAAATCCGTCTCACTTTTTTTTTTACTCATTTCCTCGGTACCCAAAGTATTTCGGTCTGTAATTCCGGAAATAATGGCCTAACCGAGGAACGGGATGCGGTCTCGCATTCCCCCTTGTCTTAGTTCTTACACGATAGCATCAAAATGGGAATCGCGAACACAAGCTGATTTTCGAAAAAAAAATGAGAAGGGTTTAAACCACTAGTTCGCCGACCTTCTTTCCGCCATAACTCCGCAGTATGTGAAGTGAGAAAGACGACGACTAGCGCGTTGAATAGAGCTCGTCGAACTCCATCTGTGGTATAAAGCACAAGTCTCTAGCCCCCAGCGTTTGGACGGGAGGGGCCCGCAAAGTTTCAAAAATCGGTCATTTCGGGCTTCCAAAACAGACTTTTCTCTATACACGGAGAACGAAGCGACTCAGGGGCCCGCCCTTTTAACTGTAGCATCCCCGCATGGTCCCTGATAATCACCACGAAAATCGAGCAAATCCGTCTCACTTTTTTTTTTACTCATTTTCTCGGTACCCAAAGTATTTCGGTCTGTAATTCCGGAAATAATGGCCTAACCGAGGAACGGGATGCGGTCTCGCATTCCCCCTTGACTTAGTTCTTACACGATAGCATCAAAATGGGAATCGCGAACACAAGCTGATTTTCGAAAAAAAAATGAGAAGGGTTTAAACCACTAGTTCGCCGACCTTCTTTCCGCCATAACTCCGCAGTATGTGAAGTGAGAAAGACGACGACTAGCGCGTTGAATAGAGCTCGTCGAACTCCATCTGTGGTATAAAGCACAAGTCTCTAGCCCCCAGCGTTTGGACGGGAGGGGCCCGCAAAGTTTCAAAAATCGGTCATTTCGGGCTTCCAAAACAGACTTTTCTCTATACACGGAGAACGAAGCGACTCAGGGGCCCGCCCTTTTAACTGTAGCATCCCCGCATGGTCCCTGATAATCACCACGAAAATCGAGCAAATCCGTCTCACTTTTTTTTTTACTCATTTCCTCGGTACCCAAAGTATTTCGGTCTGTAATTCCGGAAATAATGACCTAACCGAGGAACGGGATGCGGTCTCGCATTCCCCCTTGACTTAGTTCTTACACGATAGCATCAAAATGGGAATCGCGAACACAAGCTGATTTTCGAAAAAAAAATGAGAAGGGTTTAAACCACTAGTTCGCCGACCTTCTTTCCGCCATAACTCCGCAGTATGTGAAGTGAGAAAGACGACGACTAGCGCGTTGAATAGAGCTCGTCGAACTCCATCTGTGGTATAAAGCACAAGTCTCTAGCCCCCAGCGTTTGGACGGGAGGGGCCCGCAAAGTTTCAAAAATCGGTCATTTCGGGCTTCCAAAACAGACTTTTCTCTATACACGGAGAACGAAGCGACTCAGGGGCCCGCCCTTTTAACTGTAGCATCCCCGCATGGTCCCTGATAATCACCACGAAAATCGAGCAAATCCGTCTCACTTTTTTTTTTACTCATTTTCTCGGTACCCAAAGTATTTCGGTCTGTAATTCCGGAAATAATGGCCTAACCGAGGAACGGGATGCGGTCTCGCATTCCCCCTTGACTTAGTTCTTACACGATAGCATCAAAATGGGAATCGCGAACACAAGCTGATTTTCGAAAAAAAAATGAGAAGGGTTTAAACCACTAGTTCGCCGACCTTCTTTCCGCCATAACTCCGCAGTATGTGAAGTGAGAAAGACGACGACTAGCGCGTTGAATAGAGCTCGTCGAACTCCATCTGTGGTATAAAGCACAAGTCTCTAGCCCCCAGCGTTTGGACGGGAGGGGCCCGCAAAGTTTCAAAAATCGGTCATTTCGGGCTTCCAAAACAGACTTTTCTCTATACACGGAGAACGAAGCGACTCAGGGGCCCGCCCTTTTAACTGTAGCATCCCCGCATGGTCCCTGATAATCACCACGAAAATCGAGCAAATCCGTCTCACTTTTTTTTTTACTCATTTCCTCGGTACCCAAAGTATTTCGGTCTGTAATTCCGGAAATAATGACCTAACCGAGGAACGGGATGCGGTCTCGCATTCCCCCTTGACTTAGTTCTTACACGATAGCATCAAAATGGGAATCGCGAACACAAGCTGATTTTCGAAAAAAAAATGAGAAGGGTTTAAACCACTAGTTCGCCGACCTTCTTTCCGCCATAACTCCGCAGTATGTGAAGTGAGAAAGACGACGACTAGCGCGTTGAATAGAGCTCGTCGAACTCCATCTGTGGTATAAAGCACAAGTCTCTAGCCCCCAGCGTTTGGACGGGAGGGGCCCGCAAAGTTTCAAAAATCGGTCATTTCGGGCTTCCAAAACAGACTTTTCTCTATACACGGAGAACGAAGCGACTCAGGGGCCCGCCCTTTTAACTGTAGCATCCCCGCATGGTCCCTGATAATCACCACGAAAATCGAGCAAATCCGTCTCACTTTTTTTTTTACTCATTTTCTCGGTACCCAAAGTATTTCGGTCTGTAATTCCGGAAATAATGGCCTAACCGAGGAACGGGATGCGGTCTCGCATTCCCCCTTGACTTAGTTCTTACACGATAGCATCAAAATGGGAATCGCGAACACAAGCTGATTTTCGAAAAAAAAATGAGAAGGGTTTAAACCACTAGTTCGCCGACCTTCTTTCCGCCATAACTCCGCAGTATGTGAAGTGAGAAAGACGACGACTAGCGCGTTGAATAGAGCTCGTCGAACTCCATCTGTGGTATAAAGCACAAGTCTCTAGCCCCCAGCGTTTGGACGGGAGGGGCCCGCAAAGTTTCAAAAATCGGTCATTTCGGGCTTCCAAAACAGACTTTTCTCTATACACGGAGAACGAAGCGACTCAGGGGCCCGCCCTTTTAACTGTAGCATCCCCGCATGGTCCCTGATAATCACCACGAAAATCGAGCAAATCCGTCTCACTTTTTTTTTTACTCATTTCCTCGGTACCCAAAGTATTTCGGTCTGTAATTCCGGAAATAATGACCTAACCGAGGAACGGGATGCGGTCTCGCATTCCCCCTTGACTTAGTTCTTACACGATAGCATCAAAATGGGAATCGCGAACACAAGCTGATTTTCGAAAAAAAAATGAGAAGGGTTTAAACCACTAGTTCGCCGACCTTCTTTCCCCCATAACTCCGCAGTATGTGAAGTGAGAAAGACGACGACTAGCGCGTTGAATAGAGCTCGTCGAACTCCATCTGTGGTATAAAGCACAAGTCTCTAGCCCCCAGCGTTTGGACGGGAGGGGCCCGCAAAGTTTCAAAAATCGGTCATTTCGGGCTTCCAAAACAGACTTTTCTCTATACACGGAGAACGAAGCGACTCAGGGGCCCGCCCTTTTAACTGTAGCATCCCCGCATGGTCCCTGATAATCACCACGAAAATCGAGCAAATCCGTCTCACTTTTTTTTTTACTCATTTTCTCGGTACCCAAAGTATTTCGGTCTGTAATTCCGGAAATAATGGCCTAACCGAGGAACGGGATGCGGTCTCGCATTCCCCCTTGACTTAGTTCTTACACGATAGCATCAAAATGGGAATCGCGAACACAAGCTGATTTTCGAAAAAAAAATGAGAAGGGTTTAAACCACTAGTTCGCCGACCTTCTTTCCGCCATAACTCCGCAGTATGTGAAGTGAGAAAGACGACGACTAGCGCGTTGAATAGAGCTCGTCGAACTCCATCTGTGGTATAAAGCACAAGTCTCTAGCCCCCAGCGTTTGGACGGGAGGGGCCCGCAAAGTTTCAAAAATCGGTCATTTCGGGCTTCCAAAACAGACTTTTCTCTATACACGGAGAACGAAGCGACTCAGGGGCCCGCCCTTTTAACTGTAGCATCCCCGCATGGTCCCTGATAATCACCACGAAAATCGAGCAAATCCGTCTCACTTTTTTTTTTACTCATTTTCTCGGTACCCAAAGTATTTCGGTCTGTAATTCCGGAAATAATGGCCGAACCGAGGAACGGGATGCGGTCTCGCATTCCCCCTTGACTTAGTTCTTACACGATAGCATCAAAATGGGAATCGCGAACACAAGCTGATTTTCGAAAAAAAAAATGAGAAGGGTTTAAACCACTAGTTCGCCGACATTCTTTCCGCCATAACTCCGCAGTATGTGAAGTGAGAAAGACGACGACTAGCGCGTTGAATAGAGCTCGTCGAACTCCATCTGTGGTATAAAGCACAAGTCTCTAGCCCCCAGCGTTTGGACGGGAGGGGCCCGCAAAGTTTCAAAAATCGGTCATTTCGGGCTTCCAAAACAGACTTTTCTCTATACACGGAGAACGAAGCGACTCAGGGGCCCGCCCTTTTAACTGTAGCATCCCCGCATGGTCCCTGATAATCACCACGAAAATCGAGCAAATCCGTCTCACTTTTTTTTTTACTCATTTCCTCGGTACCCAAAGTATTTCGGTCTGTAATTCCGGAAATAATGGCCTAACCGAGGAACGGGATGCGGTCTCGCATTCCCCCTTGTCTTAGTTCTTACACGATAGCATCAAAATGGGAATCGCGAACACAAGCTGATTTTCGAAAAAAAAATGAGAAGGGTTTAAACCACTAGTTCGCCGACCTTCTTTCCGCCATAACTCCGCAGTATGTGAAGTGAGAAAGACGACGACTAGCGCGTTGAATAGAGCTCGTCGAACTCCATCTGTGGTATAAAGCACAAGTCTCTAGCCCCCAGCGTTTGGACGGGAGGGGCCCGCAAAGTTTCAAAAATCGGTCATTTCGGGCTTCCAAAACAGACTTTTCTCTATACACGGAGAACGAAGCGACTCAGGGGCCCGCCCTTTTAACTGTAGCATCCCCGCATGGTCCCTGATAATCACCACGAAAATCGAGCAAATCCGTCTCACTTTTTTTTTTACTCATTTTCTCGGTACCCAAAGTATTTCGGTCTGTAATTCCGGAAATAATGGCCTAACCGAGGAACGGGATGCGGTCTCGCATTCCCCCTTGACTTAGTTCTTACACGATAGCATCAAAATGGGAATCGCGAACACAAGCTGATTTTCGAAAAAAAAATGAGAAGGGTTTAAACCACTAGTTCGCCGACCTTCTTTCCGCCATAACTCCGCAGTATGTGAAGTGAGAAAGACGACGACTAGCGCGTTGAATAGAGCTCGTCGAACTCCATCTGTGGTATAAAGCACAAGTCTCTAGCCCCCAGCGTTTGGACGGGAGGGGCCCGCAAAGTTTCAAAAATCGGTCATTTCGGGCTTCCAAAACAGACTTTTCTCTATACACGGAGAACGAAGCGACTCAGGGGCCCGCCCTTTTAACTGTAGCATCCCCGCATGGTCCCTGATAATCACCACGAAAATCGAGCAAATCCGTCTCACTTTTTTTTTTACTCATTTCCTCGGTACCCAAAGTATTTCGGTCTGTAATTCCGGAAATAATGACCTAACCGAGGAACGGGATGCGGTCTCGCATTCCCCCTTGACTTAGTTCTTACACGATAGCATCAAAATGGGAATCGCGAACACAAGCTGATTTTCGAAAAAAAAATGAGAAGGGTTTAAACCACTAGTTCGCCGACCTTCTTTCCGCCATAACTCCGCAGTATGTGAAGTGAGAAAGACGACGACTAGCGCGTTGAATAGAGCTCGTCGAACTCCATCTGTGGTATAAAGCACAAGTCTCTAGCCCCCAGCGTTTGGACGGGAGGGGCCCGCAAAGTTTCAAAAATCGGTCATTTCGGGCTTCCAAAACAGACTTTTCTCTATACACGGAGAACGAAGCGACTCAGGGGCCCGCCCTTTTAACTGTAGCATCCCCGCATGGTCCCTGATAATCACCACGAAAATCGAGCAAATCCGTCTCACTTTTTTTTTTACTCATTTCCTCGGTACCCAAAGTATTTCGGTCTGTAATTCCGGAAATAATGGCCTAACCGAGGAACGGGATGCGGTCTCGCATTCCCCCTTGACTTAGTTCTTACACGATAGCATCAAAATGGGAATCGCGAACACAAGCTGATTTTCGAAAAAAAAATGAGAAGGGTTTAAACCACTAGTTCGCCGACCTTCTTTCCGCCATAACTCCGCAGTATGTGAAGTGAGAAAGACGACGACTAGCGCGTTGAATAGAGCTCGTCGAACTCCATCTGTGGTATAAAGCACAAGTCTCTAGCCCCCAGCGTTTGGACGGGAGGGGCCCGCAAAGTTTCAAAAATCGGTCATTTCGGGCTTCCAAAACAGACTTTTCTCTATACACGGAGAACGAAGCGACTCAGGGGCCCGCCCTTTTAACTGTAGCATCCCCGCATGGTCCCTGATAATCACCACGAAAATCGAGCAAATCCGTCTCACTTTTTTTTTTACTCATTTTCTCGGTACCCAAAGTATTTCGGTCTGTAATTCCGGAAATAATGGCCTAACCGAGGAACGGGATGCGGTCTCGCATTCCCCCTTGACTTAGTTCTTACACGATAGCATCAAAATGGGAATCGCGAACACAAGCTGATTTTCGAAAAAAAAATGAGAAGGGTTTAAACCACTAGTTCGCCGACCTTCTTTCCGCCATAACTCCGCAGTATGTGAAGTGAGAAAGACGACGACTAGCGCGTTGAATAGAGCTCGTCGAACTCCATCTGTGGTATAAAGCACAAGTCTCTAGCCCCCAGCGTTTGGACGGGAGGGGCCCGCAAAGTTTCAAAAATCGGTCATTTCGGGCTTCCAAAACAGACTTTTCTCTATACACGGAGAACGAAGCGACTCAGGGGCCCGCCCTTTTAACTGTAGCATCCCCGCATGGTCCCTGATAATCACCACGAAAATCGAGCAAATCCGTCTCACTTTTTTTTTTACTCATTTCCTCGGTACCCAAAGTATTTCGGTCTGTAATTCCGGAAATAATGACCTAACCGAGGAACGGGATGCGGTCTCGCATTCCCCCTTGACTTAGTTCTTACACGATAGCATCAAAATGGGAATCGCGAACACAAGCTGATTTTCGAAAAAAAAATGAGAAGGGTTTAAACCACTAGTTCGCCGACCTTCTTTCCGCCATAACTCCGCAGTATGTGAAGTGAGAAAGACGACGACTAGCGCGTTGAATAGAGCTCGTCGAACTCCATCTGTGGTATAAAGCACAAGTCTCTAGCCCCCAGCGTTTGGACGGGAGGGGCCCGCAAAGTTTCAAAAATCGGTCATTTCGGGCTTCCAAAACAGACTTTTCTCTATACACGGAGAACGAAGCGACTCAGGGGCCCGCCCTTTTAACTGTAGCATCCCCGCATGGTCCCTGATAATCACCACGAAAATCGAGCAAATCCGTCTCACTTTTTTTTTTACTCATTTCCTCGGTACCCAAAGTATTTCGGTCTGTAATTCCGGAAATAATGACCTAACCGAGGAACGGGATGCGGTCTCGCATTCCCCCTTGACTTAGTTCTTACACGATAGCATCAAAATGGGAATCGCGAACACAAGCTGATTTTCGAAAAAAAAATGAGAAGGGTTTAAACCACTAGTTCGCCGACCTTCTTTCCGCCATAACTCCGCAGTATGTGAAGTGAGAAAGACGACGACTAGCGCGTTGAATAGAGCTCGTCGAACTCCATCTGTGGTATAAAGCACAAGTCTCTAGCCCCCAGCGTTTGGACGGGAGGGGCCCGCAAAGTTTCAAAAATCGGTCATTTCGGGCTTCCAAAACAGACTTTTCTCTATACACGGAGAACGAAGCGACTCAGGGGCCCGCCCTTTTAACTGTAGCATCCCCGCATGGTCCCTGATAATCACCACGAAAATCGAGCAAATCCGTCTCACTTTTTTTTTTACTCATTTTCTCGGTACCCAAAGTATTTCGGTCTGTAATTCCGGAAATAATGGCCGAACCGAGGAACGGGATGCGGTCTCGCATTCCCCCTTGACTTAGTTCTTACACGATAGCATCAAAATGGGAATCGCGAACACAAGCTGATTTTCGAAAAAAAAATGAGAAGGGTTTAAACCACTAGTTCGCCGACATTCTTTCCGCCATAACTCCGCAGTATGTGAAGTGAGAAAGACGACGACTAGCGCGTTGAATAGAGCTCGTCGAACTCCATCTGTGGTATAAAGCACAAGTCTCTAGCCCCCAGCGTTTGGACGGGAGGGGCCCGCAAAGTTTCAAAAATCGGTCATTTCGGGCTTCCAAAACAGACTTTTCTCTATACACGGAGAACGAAGCGACTCAGGGGCCCGCCCTTTTAACTGTAGCATCCCCGCATGGTCCCTGATAATCACCACGAAAATCGAGCAAATCCGTCTCACTTTTTTTTTTACTCATTTTCTCGGTACCCAAAGTATTTCGGTCTGTAATTCCGGAAATAATGGCCTAACCGAGGAACGGGATGCGGTCTCGCATTCCCCCTTGACTTAGTTCTTACACGATAGCATCAAAATGGGAATCGCGAACACAAGCTGATTTTCGAAAAAAAAATGAGAAGGGTTTAAACCACTAGTTCGCCGACCTTCTTTCCGCCATAACTCCGCAGTATGTGAAGTGAGAAAGACGACGACTAGCGCGTTGAATAGAGCTCGTCGAACTCCATCTGTGGTATAAAGCACAAGTCTCTAGCCCCCAGCGTTTGGACGGGAGGGGCCCGCAAAGTTTCAAAAATCGGTCATTTCGGGCTTCCAAAACAGACTTTTCTCTATACACGGAGAACGAAGCGACTCAGGGGCCCGCCCTTTTAACTGTAGCATCCCCGCATGGTCCCTGATAATCACCACGAAAATCGAGCAAATCCGTCTCACTTTTTTTTTTACTCATTTCCTCGGTACCCAAAGTATTTCGGTCTGTAATTCCGGAAATAATGGCCTAACCGAGGAACGGGATGCGGTCTCGCATTCCCCCTTGACTTAGTTCTTACACGATAGCATCAAAATGGGAATCGCGAACACAAGCTGATTTTCGAAAAAAAAATGAGAAGGGTTTAAACCACTAGTTCGCCGACCTTCTTTCCGCCATAACTCCGCAGTATGTGAAGTGAGAAAGACGACGACTAGCGCGTTGAATAGAGCTCGTCGAACTCCATCTGTGGTATAAAGCACAAGTCTCTAGCCCCCAGCGTTTGGACGGGAGGGGCCCGCAAAGTTTCAAAAATCGGTCATTTCGGGCTTCCAAAACAGACTTTTCTCTATACACGGAGAACGAAGCGACTCAGGGGCCCGCCCTTTTAACTGTAGCATCCCCGCATGGTCCCTGATAATCACCACGAAAATCGAGCAAATCCGTCTCACTTTTTTTTTTACTCATTTCCTCGGTACCCAAAGTATTTCGGTCTGTAATTCCGGAAATAATGACCTAACCGAGGAACGGGATGCGGTCTCGCATTCCCCCTTGACTTAGTTCTTACACGATAGCATCAAAATGGGAATCGCGAACACAAGCTGATTTTCGAAAAAAAAATGAGAAGGGTTTAAACCACTAGTTCGCCGACCTTCTTTCCGCCATAACTCCGCAGTATGTGAAGTGAGAAAGACGACGACTAGCGCGTTGAATAGAGCTCGTCGAACTCCATCTGTGGTATAAAGCACAAGTCTCTAGCCCCCAGCGTTTGGACGGGAGGGGCCCGCAAAGTTTCAAAAATCGGTCATTTCGGGCTTCCAAAACAGACTTTTCTCTATACACGGAGAACGAAGCGACTCAGGGGCCCGCCCTTTTAACTGTAGCATCCCCGCATGGTCCCTGATAATCACCACGAAAATCGAGCAAATCCGTCTCACTTTTTTTTTTACTCATTTCCTCGGTACCCAAAGTATTTCGGTCTGTAATTCCGGAAATAATGGCCTAACCGAGGAACGGGATGCGGTCTCGCATTCCCCCTTGACTTAGTTCTTACACGATAGCATCAAAATGGGAATCGCGAACACAAGCTGATTTTCGAAAAAAAAATGAGAAGGGTTTAAACCACTAGTTCGCCGACCTTCTTTCCGCCATAACTCCGCAGTATGTGAAGTGAGAAAGACGACGACTAGCGCGTTGAATAGAGCTCGTCGAACTCCATCTGTGGTATAAAGCACAAGTCTCTAGCCCCCAGCGTTTGGACGGGAGGGGCCCGCAAAGTTTCAAAAATCGGTCATTTCGGGCTTCCAAAACAGACTTTTCTCTATACACGGAGAACGAAGCGACTCAGGGGCCCGCCCTTTTAACTGTAGCATCCCCGCATGGTCCCTGATAATCACCACGAAAATCGAGCAAATCCGTCTCACTTTTTTTTTTACTCATTTTCTCGGTACCCAAAGTATTTCGGTCTGTAATTCCGGAAATAATGGCCTAACCGAGGAACGGGATGCGGTCTCGCATTCCCCCTTGACTTAGTTCTTACACGATAGCATCAAAATGGGAATCGCGAACACAAGCTGATTTTCGAAAAAAAAATGAGAAGGGTTTAAACCACTAGTTCGCCGACCTTCTTTCCGCCATAACTCCGCAGTATGTGAAGTGAGAAAGACGACGACTAGCGCGTTGAATAGAGCTCGTCGAACTCCATCTGTGGTATAAAGCACAAGTCTCTAGCCCCCAGCGTTTGGACGGGAGGGGCCCGCAAAGTTTCAAAAATCGGTCATTTCGGGCTTCCAAAACAGACTTTTCTCTATACACGGAGAACGAAGCGACTCAGGGGCCCGCCCTTTTAACTGTAGCATCCCCGCATGGTCCCTGATAATCACCACGAAAATCGAGCAAATCCGTCTCACTTTTTTTTTTACTCATTTTCTCGGTACCCAAAGTATTTCGGTCTGTAATTCCGGAAATAATGGCCTAACCGAGGAACGGGATGCGGTCTCGCATTCCCCCTTGACTTAGTTCTTACACGATAGCATCAAAATGGGAATCGCGAACACAAGCTGATTTTCGAAAAAAAAATGAGAAGGGTTTAAACCACTAGTTCGCCGACCTTCTTTCCGCCATAACTCCGCAGTATGTGAAGTGAGAAAGACGACGACTAGCGCGTTGAATAGAGCTCGTCGAACTCCATCTGTGGTATAAAGCACAAGTCTCTAGCCCCCAGCGTTTGGACGGGAGGGGCCCGCAAAGTTTCAAAAATCGGTCATTTCGGGCTTCCAAAACAGACTTTTCTCTATACACGGAGAACGAAGCGACTCAGGGGCCCGCCCTTTTAACTGTAGCATCCCCGCATGGTCCCTGATAATCACCACGAAAATCGAGCAAATCCGTCTCACTTTTTTTTTTACTCATTTCCTCGGTACCCAAAGTATTTCGGTCTGTAATTCCGGAAATAATGACCTAACCGAGGAACGGGATGCGGTCTCGCATTCCCCCTTGACTTAGTTCTTACACGATAGCATCAAAATGGGAATCGCGAACACAAGCTGATTTTCGAAAAAAAAATGAGAAGGGTTTAAACCACTAGTTCGCCGACATTCTTTCCGCCATAACTCCGCAGTATGTGAAGTGAGAAAGACGACGACTAGCGCGTTGAATAGAGCTCGTCGAACTCCATCTGTGGTATAAAGCACAAGTCTCTAGCCCCAGCGTTTGGACGGGAGGGGCCCGCAAAGTTTCAAAAATCGGTCATTTCGGGCTTCCAAAACAGACTTTTCTCTATACACGGAGAACGAAGCGACTCAGGGGCCCGCCCTTTTAACTGTAGCATCCCCGCATGGTCCCTGATAATCACCACGAAAATCGAGCAAATCCGTCTCACTTTTTTTTTACTCATTTCCTCGGTACCCAAAGTATTTCGGTCTGTAATTCCGGAAATAATGACCTAACCGAGGAACGGGATGCGGTCTCGCATTCCCCCTTGACTTAGTTCTTACACGATAGCATCAAAATGGGAATCGCGAACACAAGCTGATTTTCGAAAAAAAATGAGAAGGGTTTAAACCACTAGTTCGCCGACATTCTTTCCGCCATAACTCCG